>NC_091978.1:229042856-229089297 GCF_044704955.1 Pristiophorus japonicus
TGGCTCTATATTTATAAAAGTGATGGGTTTCATGTTTGTAAACTTCTCTTCCTCCCCCACCCCCCCATCTCTCTTCCTTACGCCTGATTTTCTAAGTGTAGGCAAGGTTTTTCTGAGCGTACAAAAATATACACTTACTCCATTCTAAGTTAGTTTGGAGTAAGTTTTCACTGCTTAAACTTTCAAAACGGGTGTAAGTGGCCGGACACATCTCCTTTTGAAAAAAAAATCTGTTCCAAAATGATACTGTTCTAACTGACTAGAACTGGAGCAAACTAAATGCCGAGAATTGCAATTTCTAAGATACTCCATTCTAAACCAGTTGCTCCAAAAAAAATAGGAGCAACTCAGGCCAAAATTTGACCCCTAAGACCTGACAAAATTACCACAATTATTTTGCATTCCCTTCAGCAAGCTAAATTTCAAGCCCAATTCAGTAAGATAGCTTGTTTTACAAAATTCTCTGGATATCTAGGTAAAATGAATTAAAATTCCCATTCTCTTTTGGGTTTCATTGGAATCTGAAAAGGCTTTATTTTATACACAAACCACTCACTGACTATTGCATTACTGGCTTAACATCCAAGTGACAGATTTCCAATAATTGTTAAGCTTTTTCACAATACAGACTTATTATAAAACCATTTGCATCCCTTGGTTTTATATTAACAGTACAGATGTTTTCCTCTAGTGAGTTTGCAACATAGGCACTATAGGAGTCCAAAGTTGGATTCATCAAATCAATGGTCCAGAGCACTGTCAAAACAATTTTAGCCATTCGCATCTAACTGTTTACTACAAGTGGTACATACCTTCCCATGAATAGGTCAATTGACGTAAAACGGAAACTAAATACACACCTTTCTCATTTTCAGACTTAATGAACTGGAAGATTTTTTTTTCTTGGTACATTTGTAACCATTTCTACCAGAATAATGTAGTATTTTTAATCTTTCTCACCAAAGGTGAAGAAATATAAAGGAAGTTGTTCCAATATAAACCACATTCTTTGAAGATTAAGTAAAACAAAAAACACTTCGAGATATTCATGATACTAGAAGACAAAATTTCATCTTTGAGCATTTTTGTGAAAAAAGTTGTAACTAAAATTAGGTATTTCACACTCAACAGGTTTACTTTTACCAAAAATAGGAATTTCACCTCCCAGTGTCTCCTATTCCCGAGACCCACTATTATGACTCTCTCCTCCCTGCAAGACGCTGCTTAACAGCATCAGCTATTGGAACAAAAGTAAGCAATTCTGTAAGAAATCTTGCAAATCAATATCCTTCTACCTCTGGGTGCCAATCAGGACATATTCAAGCTGAGAAAATTCTCATAAAAATCCCAATCATGTCCTGTGGCTGGAAGAGATATTCTGCAGAATTTTCTACATTGTTGCTGCAATAGTTGATGGCAGCTGAGCAGGGTCCTGTGCCGGGATGGGGGCAGGGAGCAGGGGGGGGAAAACTACAAATTGTTACTTTAAGGTAGACAATGCTTTATACTTGCAAGAGAAGTACTTTATAATTAAAGTACATTCTTCGGCACTTTTACATCTTCATGTACTATACCAATCGCAGCTCAAGTATGTTAGATTGCTAGCAATGATGCAAAAGTCACTGGTAGAATAAATGTTTAATAGTATTATATCTCTCAAAACTGTTCATGTCTGATAATTTACTATTTATATTAAAAACATATGCAAAGCTGTGCAACCCTAGTCTTCAAGAGTAGTAAACTTTTATTCATAATGCAGCACTTTCCATCTGTTGAGTTTCCAAAATCATCTGTTTATAGTTAAGTTAACAGCTTTAATGGCAAATCCTTTTGATGTGTAGAAACTTAAGGTAATAATAAGGCAATAGGAAAACTACTATGTATGTTGCTTTGCATCAGTATTAATTTGGGGAAGTAAAATGAAGGACAGGTTTTTCTTTTTCATCCACACAGATAATAAAACACTAACATACAATATAATCTCTGGAAAATAATCAACTACTCTTATGGTGAAGGTGAACAGGAATCAGTTACAAATAGATTAGATTCATTCAGTTGTATTAAGAATTAAACTCCTTCAGCCTGACTGTGAATTTCATTTAGCTTCAACTAGATACTACTTTACACCCCCATTATAGAACTTATGCTGGTATAGCACTGACACCATTTGCAAAGCTTTACAAAAAGGAATTATCCAGTTACAACACAAAATTCAGGTTGAGCTGGTCTCAAGTTAGAGTTACAAAAAGCAACAACCCCAGAAGTACGGTATAATGGTGGTATTATGCAACTGGTGTGGACAATTTTTCAGTCAGATAATCACACTCTAAAATACAAAAGTATCAGGGCTAAAAATTGGATTGGACATGAAAACATGAACACAATGTGCGATCAGCCCCCGCCCATTGAAAGGAATGCAGGCAGCACGCGACCTTCATGCCGCCTGCTAATTACAATGATTGCAGCATTCAGCCCAGTACTGAACACGCTGAATGCCTGAACATTCAGCAGGGGGCCCAAGTTCTTGCAAGGCTAGCTCCAATTAATGCTAAGCCACCACTTCTTAAAGGGGAGGTGCATTTTGCCTGCAGCAGCTGATTGAACTGGTTGTGGAGGCAAGGGTGACTGAATAATGGCTTAACAGGCAAAGAAAGGCTCCAAGGTTCTCAGACGCAGCACTGCAGGGGGGAGGAAAGGAGGAGACAGATCCTGTAGTGCATGGGGCAGGAGGCACTCCAGACACACACTGTGAAGACAGTGGAAGAAGATAGCAGACAAGGTCAATGCCAGTCAAGCTCTGAGGACATGGATGCAGTGCCAAAAGAAGTTCAATGACCTCACAGGAGTGGTCATGTTAGTGAACGCTCCTTTAAATGCTGTCTCCCATCAACTGCACCACTTGCCTTGCACACTACTTAATGCACCACACCCCCATCACTCACCTACCAACAATCTCCATCAATCACATCTCATAACTCACATTCATAGCTTCACCTCACCCTCACACACTTACCACTGCTGCAAGCCTCACACCCATATCTCACACCTTGCACACACTACCAGCTATTTAACCATGGCAGGAACATCACTGAAACATATTGCACCACATTCATTGACACACTTCCCTCTTTCTTGCAAGGCAAAATGGGTCATAACCACAGGCAGCAGCAGCTAACCGGCGTGGGACAGGCAAGCCTGCATAATCTTACCCAGGTAGAGGAAATGGTGCTTAGCATTATTGGAGGGGCCTTCACTGAGGACAATTCACTAGGCTGATTCCAGAGATGAGAGGGTTACCTTATGATGATAGATTGAGTAGACTGGGTCTTTACTCGTTGGAGTTCCGAAGGATGAGGGGTGATCTTATAGAAACATTTAAAATCATGAAAGGGATAGACAAGATAGAGGCAGAGAGGTTGTTTCCACTGGTCGGGGAGACTAGAACTAGGAGGCACAGCCTCAAAATACGGGGGAGCCAATTTAAAACCGAGTTGAGAAGGAATTTCTTCTCCCAGAGGGTTGTGAATCTGTGGAATTCTCTGCCCAAGGAAGCAGTTGAGGCTAGCTCATTGAATGTATTCAAATCAGAGAGATAGATTTTTAACCAATAAGGGAATTAAGGGTTACGGGGAGCGGGCGGGTAAGTGGAGCTGAGTCCACGGCCAGATCAGCCATGATCTTGTTGAATGGCGGAGCAGGCTAAGGGGCTAGATGGCCTACTCCTGTTCCTAATTCTTATGTTCTTATGTTCTTATGACGCGGTGAGCGACAAGGCTGAAAGAGGGCGGTATGATGTTCCGTGTTAGAGGAAAGGTAAGGTGGGGAAGTGTTGAGCAACAGAGATCTGGGGTTTTCTTCAGGGGAAGTAGATCCTGATGATGCGCTCACGGACAGCCCGTTGGAATGTGGATGTGCAGTCTGACTTCTCCCTTCTTCCTGAAGTGGTCGCGGAACCCATGATGGCAAGGGCTGCGCCAAGTTTTGAAGGATGCAGCAGATCACAATGAATTGGGACACCCGCCGAATTGGGGTGAATATTGAAGAGCTCCTCCCGAGTGGTCAAGGCACAGACACGTTGCTTCAGCAACCCGATGGTCTGCTCGATGTCATTTCTCTTGGCAGTAGGGCTCTCATTATACAAGTGCTGGTCACGAGTGGCAAGGTTGTGGACGGGAGTTATCAGCTAGGGATACAGTGGATAGACCTTGTAGTTGTGCAACCACCCTCTGGTTCGACGTGGTGGCTGGAAGGTTGCTGGCACAGGATGAACACAACATGACTGCTGCCAGGATAGCGGACATTCACCAGCATGATGTGCTGGGCATGGTCGCATACGAATTGCACATTAAGTGATTGGTAACCTTTGCGGTTACGGTACAGCTTAACATTGAGATGCGGCGCCCACATAGCCACATGTGTGCAGACGATGGTACCCTGCACCATGGGGAAGCCCAATATCCTGATAAAGCCACGTATGCACTCTTCCTGCTTAGAGAGAAGACAATTAAGTCCCCTCTCCTCGTGTACAGATGCAGTGATGGGCGGCGAACTGCAAAATGTTTGCTTATGTCACTGGTTCCAGCCTGGAAGGATCTGTTGGCAAAAATATTCAGGGTCACGGTCCCCTTCAGGGCCTCTGGCAGCGTGTTGTCGCCCTACTCTGAAGCTGCAGGTCTGGTTCCAAGAAGTGGCCGAGTTCTCTAACAAGCTCCTTTGTGAAGCGGTGCTGCCGAATGCACTGCTCCTGGCTTCGGTGCATGTAGGAGTAGTGCTCCCTGAAAGACCCCATGTGTGTAACGTCTCCTGCTGGGAGCCCTGTTCATTCTCCTCCTCCTTCTGTGAGTAGCTTGTCTTCTTTGCTGCCTCTGCTCCATCCCCCTGTCATGCTGAAGCATTAGGGGACTATAACTCTAGCCCCATGACTGGGAGCAAGTGGCGTACTCAGAGGCATTCCAATAGCAGCCAAAGCATTCCCAACAGCCAGCAGCACTCCCTGCATACTTTACAAACTTTTCAAATCTCTTCCAACATCCCAATACTCCAATAAACTCTATCAGGATGGATTTTTGACTTGTAAGATTTCGGGGCATTAATGGCAGCGGGGCGGTCCCGATACCGCCTGGAAAAAGTTTGCACCTCAGTCAGCAAAATTGGGCAGCTGGGCCCCGAGTGTGGGACGGAGCGCTCGGGGAGATGTTGTACACCTCTCTTAGGGCGCCAGGCAGGCTTAGCACGTGAAAATCCCGAGCTAAAGAACCGGCCTCGGAGCACTCCAAGGGGGGCCTGGGGAGGAAAAAAAAACAAAAACATTCCCAATGAATAACTCACACCACCACTACATAAATCGCAAAAAAATTAAAAACACAATCACATTACTTACCTCACTGTAGCCGTTACAGTTCGTACCGCCCATTTTCACAGGCGGTCCCAGCACGGCGCTCTACGCAGTGCTACAGGTCGGTTGGGAGTCAAAAACCGAGCCGATGTCGCAACCTGCGGCATGGCACACTGGCTCGCCTCTTCCGGGTGGTAATAATCTGCGCCCCACCGAAACTGGCCCCGAAAACCCCGGTGAGGTGCTGCCCGTCTGCCCAGAAGTGTACCGCCACCACTCCGGGGCAAAAACAGAGGCGGCACCGAGCCGAAAATCCAGCCCCAAAAGCCAATACATAGCAATAAGCAACTAACCTGCAAGTTGAATGTATCCCTTTAATAGAGCTGGTGTGAAGTCCCTCGTGCAGCTGAGCACACGTTCAGCTGTGCATGTTTAGGAGAGGGCGTTGAATGGAGTGGTGAGATTGAAAATAGCAGGTCATACGTCAAATCAGCGTTACACACTGACTGACATCACCAAGTTGCGGGACGCTCCGGAAGTGGGCAGAAGCGATGTGGACATCAATTTTTCTTCAAAACCGGCCAAAACCAGCTGCACTACAGAAACTAATTGCGTGGCCTCGATGTTTGATAATATGGTGTCATTGGTGGGAATGGAAAGGAAAGTGTGTGAGATAGCTAAAGAAATGCATAACGACTGTGTACCCTTTGTAGCACAGATTGATCACTCTCACTGCTCCACAGAGGAATGTTTTTTGTACATTTGTTTGTATAATAAAAGGGTGCAGGTGTAACCAGATACATCTGTAAAATATATCTCACAAAAATTATCCTAGTAGTCATTGAGAACACATAAGTTGGGATACCAATAGATTTCCCAGAGGCCAATGTATCTTCTTGCTCTGCTTTTCCATTTTCAGTCATTGTGATTTCATATCTGCAAGATACTGGTCTCTGTTTAAGGGCAGATCACAGTCAATGCTGAGGTATCATTATTTTTTCAGCAGAGGCATTTATCTATCCTGCTGTGTCACGTGTTTTAGTATCCCGCTAAATACTACAAAGCAGATTTGTTTTTCCTTGTAAAATTTAAGACAATAAAAGTTATTTAACCCTTGTTTATCCTACCCGGTCACTAATTTTCACATTTAACAATCAGTTTTCCAGATCACTAAATTATGGCTGTTGCAATTTTCTGAAATTGTACCGTCTCTAATTAAACTGGGAATGATAGATGGTATGTTTTGTATAACTGCACATTAATTTATACAAGGTATTAAAACAACAATTTAGTTTCACAAAATACTCAATGCAAGTGAACACTACTTGCAATGCACATTTACTGAAGTGCAAGACCATTGGCAAAACCGTGATTAAGTTTATTTCCTTTAGTGTTCTATAGGCAGCAAACATAAATTGGCCTCTTGGGTGCCAGGCAGTTGGCCCGGCTGAAACCCTCCCTGGTGGCCCAATGGCCAAAGTTAAAAAAGCAAAATCATCTCTCCCCTTTAACGGAGGGGAGAGAGCGTGATGACACACACACTCTGTGACGTCACCATGTTGATTGACAGCGGCGGACGGCCCAGCAGACCCATTTTCAGTCAGTCAGCCTGGCTTTGAGTCCAAGGCCCACCCCATTATGATCCATTTCCTGCAGGACTTTGAAAAAAATTCAAAGTCCTGAAAATGGATCTACTCACCGCACCAACAGTTCCAGCGGGGAGTACCAGTTAAAAACTTATAGGTGTGTCAGCTTTCTGGTGAACCTAAATTTTGGCCCCATTGAATTTCTAGCCCCAAATGACACCAATCTTTTCTTCCTATGTGAAGTACTTTACATCAGTCAGTATTAGATTTCATTTGCTATTGTTCTGCCGAAGTCATATTTTTCCCAAATCATTGCACATTTTATGAACGACCTCTCCCGAACCAACTGCCCCATCTAGTTTGACATCATCTGCAAATCTGTCCAAATTCCACTGAGTTTCTGAATTCAGGTTGATGTAGGTTAGAGAGAGCAGCCTGTACCAATCGCTTCAGCAACCCATTTGGCACTTTCTCCACCCTGATGTAATTCCTCTAATAAGCATCTGCAGTTTTCTACCCTTCAGCTAATTTGTCAGTTTCCAAACTTTGCACTGCAGCCCCATAGCTTTGAGTTTGAGGGACCTTGGAGCACATGTCCACAGATCCCTGAAGATTGCAGGCCAGGTAGATAAGGTGGTTAAGAAGGCACACAGCATACTTGCCTTTATTAGCCGAGGCACAGAATACAAAAGCAGGGAGGTTATACTTGAACTGTATAAAATGCTAGTTAGGCCACAGCTAGAGTACTGCATGCAGTTCTGATCACCATATTACAGGAAAGATGTGATTGCACTAGAGACGGTACAGAGGAGATTTATGAGGATGTTGCCTGGACGGCAGAATTATAGCTATGAGGAAAGATTGTATAGGCTGTGTTGTTTTCTTTGGAACAGAGGAGGCCGAGGGGAGTCCTGATAGAGGTGTATAAAATTATGAGGGGTCAGATAGAGTGGATATGATGGACCTATTTTCCATAGCAGAGAGGTCAACAACCAGGGGGCATAGATTTAAAGTAATCAGTAAAAGGTTTAGAGGGGATTTGAGGGGAAATGTCTTCACCCAGAGGGTGGTGGGGGTCTGGAACTCACCACCTGAAAGGGTGATGGAGGCAGAAACCCTCACCACATTTAAAAAGTACTTGGATGTGCACTTGAAGTGCCGTAACCTACAGGGCTATGGACCGAGAGCTGGAAAGTGGGATTAGGCTGGATAGCTCGTTGTTGGCCGGCACGGACACAATGGGCCAAAATGGCCTCCTTCCATGCTGTAAATTTCTATGATTCTACGATTAACTAGCAGCCCTTCAAGTGAAATTTTGTTGAATGTTTTTTTTTAAAAGAAGTCTCGGTCCACCACACTGTCGGGCTTTCCACAGTCCACTTGTGATATCACTTCTTGAATCCATGTTGACTCTTGAATAGGTTATTATTGTTCAGATAATTGTGAAATTTATTTCTGAAATAATTCCAGTATTTTGCACAATATTGAAGGAGGTCTAATGAATCAATGGCTGTCTACATCTGTTTTGTCAATTTTTCAATATGAGCATCACATTAGCTTGTTTACAGTCTTGTACCTTCCTCTGCTCATCCAATCCCTCATAATCACCATCAATGACTCACAAATTTCCTCGATTATTTATTTTTGGACAAATAACATCTATGCTTGATCACTTATTTATTTTACATCCGCCATCCTTTCAACCTGTCTAGAACTTCCATTTCACATATAAAAGTCATTAATAGCTACTTAGGAAATGCCATGTTACTTAAGCCTCCCTTGAGTGTATCTGGAGGAAGCAATCTTTCAGAATATGAATTATTTTTCATTCCTCCACGGTTTCAGCTCCGTTGGCATCTTTTAAAGTTCTAACCTCTGCTTTTATTGTCCTCCTACCATTACATTTTTGGGAAAAATTCTTAACTATGTTTCACATCTGCAGCTATGTTTTTTTCCAGGCCTCCCTTTGCCCCTCTGACCAACCCCTCTGATCAGCTGGTGCCCCTTTCTGCATCTACATGCTCAACATAAGAAAAAAGCCATCATCACTAGCCCTCGTCACAAACTCCATTCCCACTAACTCCATGCCGCTCCCCAACTATTCTCTCATGCTGAATCAGACCACTTCCAATTTTGACTTCCTCTTCATTACTTCACTAACCTTTAAAACTATACCTTATCCTTTAACAATACTGCTTATTTCTAACTCCACAGCACAGCCCATCTCTGTCCTTAACTCAGCCACTCCACTATGAATCCCTGTCACCTCAGATGCAGCTATGCTAACAATCTCCTTGATGGTCTCTCATCATCCAGCCTCCTTAAACTCCAACTTGTCCAACTCTGCTACGCATTCTATTCTGGATCCCACTTGCCTAGCATTCCCATCCTCTAATGGACTCAATTCAAAATCCTGATCCTTGTCTACAAATCCCTCTATGGCTTCACCATACCCTATTTTTGTATTCTGTGCCAGCTTCATAATCCTTTGCAAATGCTTAATTCTTCTGGTCTTCATCGCACTCTAGCTTTGCCCTGCCCTACTCTTTGAATCGGTCCTAAATATCTTTGCACTTCACTTGTAATGGTATCTTGGCCTTTATTGTAAAGGGGATGGAGTATAAAAGCAAGGAAGTCTTGCTACAGCTATACAAGGTTTTGGTGAGGCCACACCTGGAATACTGCGTGCAGTTTTGGTTTCCATATTTACGAAAGGATATACTTGCTTTGGAGGCAGTTCAGAGAAGGTTCACTAGGTTGATTCCGGGGATGAGGGGGTTGACTTATGACGAAAGGTTGAATAGATTGTGCCTCTCTATTCATTGGAGTTCAGAAGAATGAGAGGTGATATTATCAAAACATATAAGATTATGAGGGAGCTTGACAAGGTGGATGCAGAGAGGGTGCTTCCATTGATGGGGGAGACTAGAACTAGAGAGCATGATCTTAGAATAAAGAGTCGTCCATTTAAAACAGAGATGAGGAGAAATTTTTTCTCTGAGGGTTGTAAATCTGTGGAAGTCACTGCCTCGGGGAGCTGTGGAAGCTGAGACATTGAATAAATTTAAGACAGAAATAAACAGTTTCTTAAGTGATAAAGGGGACAAGAGGTTATGGTGAGTGGTCAGGGAAGTGGAGCTGAGTCCATGATCAGATCTGCCATGATCTTATTGAATGGCGCTGCAGGCTCAAGGGGTCGTATGGCCTACTCCTGCTCCTATTTCTTATGTTCTTATGTAAGCTATCATTTTGGCCTAAACTCTTCCTTCCTGGCTCAGTATCTGTTTTTATTATGCCTGATTTTCAAGCTCCTTGGGACTTTGTTATGTTAAAAGCACCAAATAAATACAAATTGTTAACATTGTTATTTTGCTTCTAATTTTTTTTTATTCATCCACTTTGTATCATGCTATTTAAGAATTGCTCACAGTCCTAGGTATGTATTTATCCTGTATTCCAAATTATGTCTTTAATTTTTTTCATTTGTCCTCTACTTAAGTGTTGTTGAACAATTTCCCCAGGCTGCCAGCCCCATCAGCAATCACTCTGCTTAAGCAAAATGTCTTTATCAGTTTGAAGTTGTCCCTTTCACTTTCCATATCTTGGGAGCATATTATCAGCAAGGGCAGATATAGATGACTAAGTTCAACACCGCCTCCAGTGCACTAGCGCAGCCTTCGGCCACTTGAGGAAGAGAGTGTTCAAAGATCAGGGCCCCCTGTATGGCTCAGCGATGTGGACCATATACAGTAGACACATCAAATCGCTGGAGAAATACCACCAGCAATGTCTCCGCAAGATCCAGCAAATCCCCTGGGAGGACAGGCACACCAACGTTAGCGTCCTCGATCAGGCCAACATCCCCAGCATCGAAGCACTGACCACACTCGACCAGCTCCGTTGGGCGGCCACATTGTTCGCATGCCTGACAAGACTCCAAAGCAAGCGTTCTACTCAGAACTCCTACATGGCAAGCGAGCCCCAGGTGGGCAGAGAAAACATTTCAAGGACACCCTCGAAGCCTCCTTGATAAAGTGCAACATCCCCACTGACACCTGGGAGTCCTTGGCTAAGTACCGTCCTAAGTGGAGGAAGGGCATCCGGGAGTGCGCTGAGCACCTCAAGTCTCGTCGCCGAGAGCAGCAGAAAGCAAGCGCAAGCAGCGGAAGGAGAGTGTGGCAAACCAGTCCCACCCAACAACTTCCTTCAACGACTGTCTGTCCCACCTGTGACAGAGACTGTAATTCCCGTATTGGACTGTTCACTCACCTAAGAACTCACTTTTAGAGTGGAAGCAAGTCTTCCTCGATTTCGAGGGACTGCCTATGATGATGATGTTGTTACCCCTTTTAAATTTTATGACCCAACTCCTGGTTGTCGGTATTTCTGAATCTCACGTTTTTTTTTATTCGTTCTGGGATGTGGGTTTCACCAGCAAGGCCAGCATTTATTGCCCATCCCTAATTGCCCTCGAGAAGGTGGTGGTGAGCCACCTTCTTGAACCGCTACAGTCCTTGTGGTGAAGATACTCCCACAGTGCTGTTAGGGAGGGAGTTCCAAGATTTTGACCCAGCGACGATGAAGGAATGGCAATATATTTACAGTCAAGATGATGTGCGACTTGGAGGGTAACTTGGAGGTGATGGTGTTCCAATGCGCCTGCTTGCCCTTGCTCTTCTAGGTGGTAGAGATCGCAGGTTTTGGAGGTACTGTTGAAGAAACCTTGGCAAGTTGCTGCAGTGCATCATGTAGATGATACACATTGCATTCACTGTGTGCCAGTGGTGGAGGGAGTGAATGTTTTAAGGTGGTGGATGGGGTGCCAATCAAGCAGGCTGCTTTGTCTTGGACGATGCTGGGCTTCTTGAGTGCTGTTGTAGCTGCAGCAAGTGCAGAGTATTCCACCACACTCCTGACTTGTGTCTTGTATTTGGTGGAAAGGCGTTGGGGAGTCAGGAGGTGAGTCACTTGCTGCAGAATACCCAGCCTCTGACCAGATCTTGTAGCCACAGTATTTATGTGGCTAGTCCAGTTAAGTTTCTGGTCAATGGTGATCCCCCTAGGATGTTGATCCCAAGAGATTCGGTGATGGTAATGTTGTTAAATGTCATGGGGCGGTGGTTAGACTCACTCTTCTTAGAGCTAGTCATTGACTGGCACTTCTGTGGCAGAGTGTTGAATTTGAGTACTCTGGTCACTATCCCCTAAAGATATCATAACTTTAATTTTCTGCATGTTAGGTAGGTCACTTACTGTTACTAATATGCACCCATCTCTCATTGCCTCCCTGGGTCATTAAGCAGTTATGCATCATTACATTCACCAACATTGGATTTCAAACCATTTAGGTGCTCACATTATATCTGGCTGAATAAAATTAAAATAAACTTTCCAGTTTACAAATATGCTTCTGATCTCTTCATAGAGCAAAATTTTTTTTTCCATAGAATCATAGAAACTTAAGCACAGAAGGAGGCCATTCGGTCCATTGTGACTTTGCTTGCTCTTTGAAAGAGCATTTGTGCTTAGTCCCACATCCCTGCTTTTTGTCCCTGTAAGTTCCGCATCCTCAAGTACCTGTCCAACTCCCTTTTAAAATTATTTATGGAATCAGCTTCCACACATTTTCAGGTGAAGCATTCCAGATCCCGACAACAGGAGGGAAAACAATTCTCATTATCCCCCCTCTAGATCTTTTGCCAAAGATTTTGAATCTATGACCTCTAGTTATTCACCTACTCGGTAGAGGGAATAATTTTTCTCTATCTACACTATCAAAACCACTCATCCTCGTGTAAACCTCTATTAGGTCACCTATTAAACTTTTCTGTTCCAAGGAGAATACTCCTAACTTTTCCAATCTCTTCTCAGAACTGAAATACATCATCCCTGGCAACATCCTGGTAAAGTTCCTCTGTACTATTTTTTTAAGGCCTTTACATCTTTCCTGGTGTCATGCCCAGAATTGTCCACAATACTCCAGGTGAGGCCTAACTAGTGATTTATAAAGTTCTAGTATGCTCTCTTTGCTTTTATATTCTATTCCTCAAGTGCCTTAGCCCAGTCCAAGTACATCCCTCCCCTAGCTGAAGTGCCTTAGCCCAGTCCATGTGCATCTTCCCGCCGTGCCCCCCTCCCCCCCGCCCCCCGCCGCCATAGATGGGGCAGGCAGTGTGTGCGGATTGTTAACAGGTTTATTGGGTATGAAGTGAATTGTGAGTATTGTGACTTCTGGATATCATCCACTCAAACGTTGTCCCTTGTAGGGGGTTGGAAGAAAGTTATCCGTCTTCCACCCCACCCCCACCCAGCCTCTCTCATCCCCTCCCAGCCTCCCCCACCCTCTCTCATTCTCTTTCTCCCCCCACCACTCCCAGCCTCTCTTATTCTCTCTCCCCCTCCCAGCCTCTCACCCCAACCAGCACCGCCCCCCCCCACCCCCGCTTCGCTCATTCTCTTTCTCCCCCCTTCCAGCCTCTCACTCCCGCACCCCCCCCCCCCCCCCCCCCAGCCCCCGGCCATTCCCAGCCCCTCTCATTCTCTCTCTCCCCCTCCCTGCCTCTCACCGTCCCCCACCGCCTCCCTCATCATTCTCTTTCTCCCCCCTTCCAGCCTCTCACTCGCGCACCACCACCCCCCCCCCGGACACTCCCAGCCTCTCTCTCCCCTTTCCAACCTCTCACTCCCCACCCTCTCTCTCTCTCTGCCCCCCAGTGTCTCCTCTCCACCCCCCCCCCACCCCTCCCCAGCCTCTCTCTCTGGCCCCAGGACCACCGGGGAGTAGGGGGGGGGGGGGGGGGGGGGGGGGGAAAAAGAGAGTCAGAGCCTCAGGACCTGCTTCTTGGCACCACGTGCATGTAATGATTTGGGCGGGGAGGGGGGGCGGAGCTTGTCGCCTGTTGCTCAAAAAAGTGCAGCCCAGGCAGGGCTGGACAGACGCCTGGCTGTCAAAAAAAGTGCAGTACAAATAGTTACATCAATCTATTATGCCTAACTTTGTCATTTGTAAACATCACACAAAACATACCTCGTAGTCTACAGATAATGCATGCACTACAACCATGCACAAAATTGTAGTTTGCTGAAACATCTTTGAAGGTATTTAATGTGGACTCTACAAAGCAACCAAAAAGTTAATAAGGTTAAACTGTAGCGTTAATTAGTTGGAAGACATTAATTTCATTAGCTCAGAATTTCCAAATGAAACTCCTCCTTAGCTGTAATAAAGTCTTGCTGCTGTAAGCAAAGAGTTCTCTTATATTCTTTTCAAGAGTACAGTTGTTTTTGGACAAAGAATAAAACAACTTCTTTGCTGGTTAGTACTTCTAAATAAGCCAATTCACATATTGAATGAAAATAAATAACTGACCAATAAGCAGCTTCTGACCAATTTCCATCCAGCATGTTTACAAAAGAATGTAAATGCTTCACATATTTGTGAAGTTTCAAAGAAATGTCACAAAATGTAAATTAAAATAGATATGTACACCTCTTTTGTTTTACAGTGCAAAATAAATAGTTTTAGCTTTGAACTCCAGATACAACACTACCTGCAGTGGTAAATACAAATTCCTACTGATGATGATAGAGGCTGTGGGCCAGCTAGGCACGCAGCCCACTCGCACAAGCCAGTGAGAAAAGGGGGCCAAAATTGTCCCGCTCCATAAGCTCCATTACCACCTCTAAGAGACAGGAATGGAATGAGAGGCCCAACCAACTGGTGGCGGACGGATGGGCCAACCCGCCCGAAATTGCCCCGGGCCGGAAGCGGCGGGAATGAGTTACTGCACCGCCCGTTTTCCCGCTGTGTCGAGCATGTGCCAACCCCTTAACGCCCGGTGGCGATCCGCTTTCCGACTGCCAGATTGGGCCAACAATTATGCACATAGGTTCGGCTGGGCCAACTGACAACTTGGCACCCCGTTTTGGGTGCCAGGTCGCTGGCCCGGCCAAAACCCTTCCTGGTAGTCTAGGGTTTGCCACTAAAATGGCTGCAGAATTCGCAGCGGCCCTTCCCTTTAACTGAAGGGGAGGGACGTTGTGACACATCAGCGTGACGTGGCACATCCACATTGTGCTGAAGTCATCAGCGACGTGCAAACATCATTAGTGCGCGCTGATGACTTGGAGTGAAGGCCATTCCGACCCGCTTGCACTTCCAACCCACAACACTGCTCCGACCGAAAAAAAAATTCCCCAAGTCCTGATTTTCTCCGGATGCTCCATCCCATGGATTGGGGCGGGGAAACACAAAAAAAAAAAACAGTAGGTGCATCCCGTTTAGGGTGAGGCTCAATTTCGGCCCCTAGATCTCAATAATGGGCTGGTGCGTTCCTTTCCTAGCTACCCAGTGAACTGCAATTTCCAAACAACCGCAAATGCACAACCTACATAAGCTTATCCCCATCTGCCTGATACTTGAGAATGGATGTGATGGGTTTTGTGAAGTCCATTTTTAAAGACCTTTTTTTGTTAAAACTCCTCCGAGGAATGCAAACTTGGATCCTTCCCATAACATTAAGTGGAGGTGAGGAGAGAAGACAGCTACGTAAAGGAAAATGTAACTTTATATATGTAGAAACTGCAAAGAGAAAAGGTTGTGGCTTCCCATGAATGTCCACCTTTAGCCCCAATTGTAGTTGGGATGTTTCCCCGAAATAAAGTAGCATACACTTATAGTACCG
This sequence comes from Pristiophorus japonicus, assembly GCF_044704955.1. Lineage (NCBI taxonomy): Eukaryota > Metazoa > Chordata > Chondrichthyes > Pristiophoridae > Pristiophorus > Pristiophorus japonicus. The sequence continues at coordinate 229,058,462 of NC_091978.1, forward strand.
AGTTCAAAGTTACTTTACACTCACCTGCTTCAGAGGTATGTTATAATCAGCTCCCCAGTACAAAGTCATACCAAGGGAATACACATGCATCTGCAAAAACAACAATCACAGTTCAGTACAGTTTACAAAATAATTACAATTACTGTGGAGTTTGGGAATCAAAGTTACATTTTAGGAACAAAACAACATTTAAGCATTCATAATACACAGCTGCTGCTAATCAGAAATTTCAGTAATTCTTTTTACTGATTTCCTAAATAAAAAGGTCCTACTCTCAAACATATGGGAACAAATAGCCCACAAAACAAATCTTTACAGATCCATTTGAGGAACATTAAGTCAATTTTGTCTGACTGCTATTTTTCAACAATGGATAATATAAGGTAGATGTGGAGTTGCTCTTCACAAAGATTTCTATTATGTGTTACCTGGAACATTAATAAGTTCCTAGTGTTTCATCTTAAATTGTCACAAATCAAAATAACTTGACAATATATGGATGCTTTTTTTGCTCGGGGTTTGAATCTCCCGATCTCTGGACTGGAGAAGAACTTGGAGTGGTAGGGGAAAGATCCAGTTGTCGTGGTCCACGTAGGTACCAACGACATAGGTAGAACAAAGAAAGAGGTTCTGCTGAGGGAGAATGAGCAGCTCGGGGCTAAATTAAAAGCAGAACCACTAAGGTAATAATTTCTGGATTAATACCCGAGCCACAGCAGAGTTAACGTTTCATGATCCTTCGTCAGAACTGCGGACTGTTTGAAAAGAGCACATTCTTAAGCACTGAATGGGGGAGGGGAAGAAAGAACAAAAGGGAAGGTCTGTGATAGGGTGTAAGGCAGGAGAGATTCGAGAGACAAAAGAGATCATGGGCCGAATTGAAATGGTAGTGATAGAGGTTTGAAAAAGGTTCATCTGTGTAAGGGGGTAAAAAGTACACAAGTAAAAAGCATAAGGGAATGGCATGGAATCAGGTTAAAGGGAATAGCTTTACTTGTGGTTTATCTTTAAAAGTTGTAGACCAAGCTGAAAAAGCCAGAGCAAGGTTAAGACTGTGGAACAACACATTCCAATAGATTGAGATGCTATGGGAGATGGACAGGTTGGGAAATTACTCAGCAGCCAGTCTGATGAGGGTCAACGAATTGATGAAGCTCCACTGATAAGCTGTCAGCCAAGTGGTGGTCATAGAAGTTTTGTAGTAGGGTGGCACATCTTGAAAAATCGTATAACTGTGCTAGTAGAACTCTTGTACTTTGAAGTGTTCATCGGAACCTTCCCGAGTATGTTTGAATAAAAACCAGTTAACCGAGGTTTTGTCTGAGTGATTCTGTGGTCGCTTCACAGGTGGGTGTCGACTCCTTATATCAGAGTCCAATTTGAGAACGACAAATCTTCCTTTTACCCCAACAATCTAGATATGTTGTGAATGGCCAGCTGCCATGATAGACAAAGAAAAAATAGAAAGAAAAAAAAGGAGCAGACTATTTTTGATCTGGTAATGTGTAACGAGTCTGCATTTATTAATGATCTCGTAGTGAATGATCCTTTTGGGAAGAGTGATCATAGCATAGTAGAATTTCAAATTCAGTTTGAGGGTGAGAAAGCTAGGTCTCAAACTAGTGTCCTGAACTTAAATAAAGGTCATTACAAAGGTATGAAGGCAGAGTTGGTTAAGGTGGACTGGGAAAATATATTAAAGGGTAAGACTGTAGAAAAACATCAGGTCCGGGGCGGGGGGGGGGGGAAAGAAGTAAAACAATCACTATCACTAAAGAAAAAGTGTTAGGCAAACTAGTGGGTCTCAAGGTGGGCAAGTCCCCTGGACCTGATGGCCTGCATCCTAAGGTCTTAAAAGAAGTGGCTGCAGAGATATTCGATGCATTGGTTGTAATCTACCAAAATTCCCTGGATTCTGGAACGCTCCCAGCGGATTGGAAAACCGCAAATGTAACGCCCCTATTTAAGAAAGGAGGGAGACAGAGCAGAGGAAACTATAGACAAGTTAGCCTAACATCTGTCGTTGGGAAAATGCTGATGTCCATTATTAAGGAAGTAGTAGCAGGACATTTAGAAAAACATAATAAAACCATGCTGATTGTATGAAAGGGAAATCATGTTTGACAAATTTGCTGGAGTTCTTCGAGGATGTAATGAGCAGGGCGGATGATGGGGAACCATTGATTTTGTGTATTTGGATTTCCAGAAAGCATTCAATAAGGTGCCACATCAACGGTTACTGCACAAGATAAGAGCTCACGGGTTTGGGGGTAATATATTAGTGTGGAAGAAGATTGGCTAACTAACAGAAAACAGAGAGTTGGGATAAATGGCCATTTTCAGGTTGGCAAACTGTGGAGTGCCACAGGGATCAGTGCTGGGGCTTCAACTATTTACAATTTATATTAATGACTTGGATGAAGAGACCGAGTGTAATGTAGCCAAATTTGCTGATGATACAAAGATAGGTGGGAAAGAAAGTTGAGGATGTAAAGAATCTTCAAAAGGGATATAGATAGGTTAAGTGAGTGGACAAAAATTTGGCAGATGGAGTATAATGTGGGAAAATGTGAGGTTATCCACTTTGGTAGGAAATGTTTTTAAAAATTATTTAAATGGGAAGAGATTATGAAATTTTGCGGTACAGAGGGTTCTGAGGGTCCTTGTACACGAAATACAAAAAGTTAGCATGCAGGCACAACAAGTAATTAAGAATGTTGGCCTTTATTGCAAGGGGGATGGAGTATAAAAGTAAGGAAGTCCTGCTACAACTGTACAGGGCGTTGGTGAGACCAGACCTGCAGTACTTTGGTCTCCTTATTTAAGCAGGGATATACTAGCATTGGAGGCAGTTCAGAGAAGGTTCACGAGGTTGTCATATGAAGAAAGGTTGAGCAGGTTGGGCCTATACACATTGGAGTTTAGAAGACTGAGATGTGATATTATTTAAATGTAAAGGATTCTGAGGGGGCTTGACAGGGTAGATGCAGAGAGGATGTTTCCCCTCATGGGGTAATCTAGAACTAGGGTGCATAGTTTCAGAATAAGGGGTCACCAATTTAAAACTGAAATGAAGGGAAATTTCTTCTCTGAGGGTCGTGAATCTTTGGAATTTTCTATCTCAGAAAGCTGTGGAAGCTGGGTCATTGAATATATTTAAGGTGGAGATCGACAGATTTTTGAATGATAAGTGAGTCAAGGGTTATGGGGAGCAGGTGGGGAAGTGGAGTTGAGGCCAAGATCATATTGGCCATGATCTTATTAAATGGCGGAGTAGGCTCAACGGGCCAAATGGCCTACTCTTTCTCCTATTTCTCATGTTCTCATTCAGCCTAATGGGATGCATGTTTTCTCCCTTCCCATGTCTGTCCTGAACCTGGCCTTAAGGGCAACCTCCCTTCCTTCACCCCATCGCTGCTAGCAGGGTCTTCAACCACCATGGGTATTCTCCTAGGAACTCCCTCCCAAAGTCCCTCCACTTCTCTCTCAATCTTTAAAATCTTCTGAAAATGGATCTTTTCAGTCATGCCTCCGACAATGCCTTTCATGGCTTGGCATTCACTCCTTTATCTGCCTCTATCAATGCAGTGTTTTAAGGCATTTTTTATAATTTAAAAGATACTTTAAAAATGCAAGCTGTTATTGTTTTCATTTGTGTTTCGCTCTCCCACTCCCTGCTTCTAAGGCTTCAACATGAAATGAGTTTGGGTAATCTGAATGGAATTCATATTGGTTAAGAACTGATGCCACAAAATGACCCAAAGTTGCGCACACCACCGTCAGACTTGGAGACTATAAGGATGGCAAATGAGGGAAATTAAGAAACTAACAGCGTTACTGTAATCTTTGGCGATCAGCATTAAAGCAAGTTGTTGAGAAAAGGATGGAGAGAGCATCTTCTAAACCTGGTCTAGGGGCACTGGCTGGAAAAATATTCTTGTCATGACAGAGGTAGTCTTCACTTTAAGGCAGTCAAATTCCACCAGAAACGAACTTTATTCATTTTCTGAACTTTATATAATTATAGTTTTACGTTATTATTTGCCAGTCTAAGAAATCTGTTAATTATTGACCAAGAATTAATTAAAAATTCACACTTTAAAGACACTTTTTCCCCAGGTAATGTAATATGGATTAAAACTCAATAAACTGTAAATCATTTCTAAGGCAACGAAGTAGAAGGTCAAATTTCTAAAGATGCGCTGAAGACATATTTACTCAATATTTAACCACAGGAACCTATGAAAATAATCAAAGCAATGCTTCAATTCTCCCAGTGGCATAGCCTGTTACGGTAATGTGTAGCTGAGCAGTACAGACCAGGAGAATACCAAGGTCCACGATGACCTAAGGCAGCAGTAAAGGCTTCACAATTGGTTCTCAGTTAGGGAGGAAACAGTGAGGGGTGCTCCCACTCCCAATCACTATCCAGACAAAAAGTTAAAAAAAAGAAACAGCAAAAGAAAAGATGATTATATTAATGCCATGGGTTGACTGTCCTGATCGATTAGCTTTATTTTCACCCTGATAAAAGCACAATGCATATTTTCATTCCTTGCTTACATCACTTAAATACATGTGCTTACTCACCCCTCCAGCGTGATTTTTAATGACTGACTTAGTATCTATTTTCAGTCAGTTCTGTTAACCATTACAATGTGAATCATGCTCCAGAAAGCTACCATACTTGCTTTAAAAAAAAAACTGTAAAAACATGTCTTGGCACGGCTGTGCTTTAACTAACTTTAATACTACAACCAATGGCCACCCATCCCTGTGTGCGACAACCTCTTCCAGGCAACTGGCTAAAATGTTTCTCCCGGTAGTTACCAGGAGCAGCTGCATCGCAGCAATAGGACAGCAAACTCTGATTAAGACATGAACAGGCCATGACCAGTAACAATGGAACATATGCAGCTAGAAGCTTTCAATCAGATTTTTGTATGTGTGTATGGTTGAGTTATTAATTTAAATCTCACTCCTAGGATTTGCTCATTATCAACAGTTTTGAGCCTAGCCAATAGACAAAGATTAGGAGTGCTTCTCCCTTTAGCAGCTAACTGCGTCAATGCAATCCCCACAATATTATGAGCATCAATTTTTATTGAGAGCATACCCGCTATTTCCCAAAATGCACTTCTGGTGAGCAAGAGCTGCCTCTGCCAAGATCGTTTAAAGCTAAACACAATAAATTCTTGAAACAGATGCAAACATCATTTAGCAATTTAAATTCAGCACAGCACTAGGTAGTGAAACTTGCATTTAGAAATTGAAATACAACAGATTATATAAACCAGCGGTCTTAGCCAGATACACAGAATGTTTAAACATAACACTTTCACTGCATTCACATTTCAACTTTTTGACATGGCTTTCTGATGATGCATACAGAAAATTTAAGCAAATATAGCTTCCCATACCTTTTCAACATCTGAAAGCGAGGACAAAGTTTGACTCTGCAAAACCTCAGGGGCTGTAAATGCTCGCAGATCCTGATTGGAAACATTCTCATCAGTATAAGAAATATTGCCGGAGGGTAACAGCAGCAGAGACCAGGGAGAGATGATAAAACCTAGAGCAATAGGGTCAGCTGTAGAAAAGAGAAAACACCAACACATCATTTATACAGACATTCTGACCTACTGTACACCCACCTCTTGCTAACATATACCAGCAGCTCCACACATCTGGAAATTATATATTCTGCTGAGTTTGAGAACAAGGCAAGGTAAATGATATCTTATTACAATGAACACTTTCAGCATTACAATGCTTTTTCAACCATTCAATTTTTCTTTCAAATAGCAATTTTCTTTTCTTCATGAACATTGTCTTCTCAATTACTGTATATTACTGACTGCATTATTCTTTTAGGTTGCTCACTTTTGCTATTGGTGATAATCTGCAACAGCTATTTTCAAGATTGTACTGGCAGAGCCAAAACACAATTAAACTTCAGGATGACAACATATTCAAATATAATCATCATCATCATCATCATCGTCGGCAATTCCTCGGAATCGAGGAAGACTTGCTTCCACTCCTGAAGTGAGTTCTTTGGTGGCTGAACAGTCTAATACGAGAGCCACAGACTTTGACATGGGTGGGACAGGTAGTCGTTGAGGGAAGGTGTGTGTGGGACTGGTTTGCCGTACGCTCTTTTCGCTGCCTGCACTTGATTTCTGCATGCTCTCAGCGTTGAGACTAGAGGTGCTCAGCGCCCTCCCGGATGCACTTCCTCCACTTAGGGCGGTCTTTGGCCAGGGATTCCCAGGTGTCGGTGGGGATGTCGCACTTTATCAGGGAGGCTTTGAGGGTGTCCTTCTAATGTTTCCACTGCCCACCTTTGGCTCGTTTGCCAAATCATTATAAACTACCATGTTGGTTGTATTGTTAGTGTCAAAGTTATTGTAGTACGTAACTAAATCTCCACCAAATTAAAATGGGGAGAAATGTCCCACCCCAAAAGCTCAGAAGTAAATAAATATGGTGGAACACTGCTCTATATAAACCAAGAAGCTCCTACATTTGGGGGCCAAAATCCAGCCTCCCAATAACGCCTGATACCACCGGAAATCGGCGTCCACACAACAATGTCAAATGGCCGCCAATTTTTTGTCAAATGGGCACCGCTCGCGAAATTCACCTGGACGGTTTTTCCACTTCTGCCCCGCTGCTGCCGAACCCTCCCAAGTGCATCATCAAAGCGCGTACCGCCACTTCCGGCCCTCTTGAAAATAAAAGACAAAGCTGAATTTTGCGCAAGAGGTCACTTCATCCATCGCAGCGGTGAAAACAGTGGTACATGCCCCGTTTCCGGCGGGGATGAATTTCGGCCCCTTGATCTTTGGTCTATGATGAGCTAGCAGATCTCAACTAGGATTGGAGGGGACACCCAAAGGCCACGGAATGGGGAAAATTAGTCAGTCAGAGTTGTCACTGTTGATGTCTATCCTGACACTTCTGCTGGAACTTCGTGTGTGTGGAGGTCAGGTGAGGGCAGGGTCAGGCTCAATTGTGGTGGATATTTATTATCAATTGCATTGGCACTGTCCAGAAAAATGTTCCTCCTGGCCCACAACTTACTTGGATCTGCTCTAAACCTGATCCTGCTGACTGCTAGATTTTTTTGGGGCTCTGGGACGGTGTATGATTTGCGCACTTCAGAATTAAAACTGCATTAGGGTCTGAAATACCTTATTATTTCGTCCGTTTAACCTCAGTAGTGGGAAGCTATTACAAACGATAATCCAGGACAAAATGAACAGTCACTTGGACAAATGTGGATTAATTAAGGAAAGCCATTAAAGGCAAATCGTTAGTTAAAGACTAACTTGATTGAGTTTTTTGATGAGGTAACAGAGAGGGTTGATGAGAGCAATGCGGTTAACATGGTGTACATGGATTCCAAAAGGCGTTTGATAAAGTGCCACATAATAGGCTTGCCAGCAAAGTTGAAGCCCATGGAATAAAAGGGACAGGGGCAACATGGATATGCAATTTGCTAAGTGACAGAAAAGTAAGAGAGTAGTGGTGAACGGTTGTTTTTCAGACTGGTGTTCACCAGGGGTCGGTACTAGGACCACTGCTTTTCTTGATATATATTAATGATTTGGACTTGGGTATACAGGGTATAATTTCAAAATTTGCAGATGAACCAAAACTTGGAAGTATGGTGAACAGTAAGGAGGATAGTGATAAATTAAAAAAGTGGGCATAGACAGGCTGGTGGACATGACAGATAAAATTTAACGCAGAAAAGTGTGAGGTGATACATTTTGGAAGGAAGAACGAGGAGAGGCAATTTAACCTAAAGGGTACAATCCTAATGGGGGTACATGAACAGAGAGATCTGGGGGTATATGCACAAATTGTTGAAGGTGGCAGGGCAGGTTGAGAAAGCAGTTAAAAAAGCACACGGGATCCCGGCCTTCATAAATAGAGGCATAGAGTACAAAAGCAAGGGAGTTATGATGAACCTTTGTAAAACACTGGTTCGCCCTCAACTGGAGTACTGTGTCCAATTCTGGGCACCGCACTTTAGGAAGGATGTGAAGGCCTTAGAGAGGGTGCAGGAAAGATTTAAAATAAGTTCCAGGGATGAGGGACTTCAGTTACATGGACAGACTGGAGAAGCCGCAGTTGTTCTCTTTAGAGCAGAGAAGGTTGAGATGAGATCTGATAGAGGTGTTCAAAATCATGAAGGGTCTGGACAGAGTAGTTAGAGAGAAACTGTTGTCTTTGGTGGAAGGGTCGAGAACCAGAAGACACAGATTTAAGTTGATTGGCAGAAGAACCAAAATCTTTCTTACGCAGCAAGTGGTTATGATCTGGAATGCAGTACCTGAAAGGATGGTGGAGGCAAATTCAATTGTGGCTTTCAAAAGGGAATTGGAAACTAGCTAAATGAAAAAAAATTTGCAGGGCTACGGGGAAAGGACAGGGGAGTGGGACTAGCTGAGGTGCTCTGAAGAGAGCCGGCATGTGCTCGATGGGCCAAATGGCTGTGCTGTAACCATTCTATGATTCTATTCTATTCAAATATTTGAGGGCCTGCCTTCCTGTGACGGGCAGCCTCGATGCTCCCAAAAGTAGTGGGAGGCACGAACAGACAGGGCTAAAAAAAAAAATCGGAGATTACATATTTTCTAGCCTGCTTTTATCCCAGTATAAATAAGAACTGGACAGACAGCTCCTGTACGGTCATTAGACTCGATCAGTATCACAGAAACAGGCCATTCAGCCTAACCTGTGTTTATGCTCCACACGTGCCTCCTCCCCCATTTCTTCATCTAAATCCATCAATATATCTTTCTATTCCTTTCTCCTTCGTTTTTTTAAAATTATGCCCTTCTTAACCAGTGTCGCTATTTTTAGTGATTTGTGCATCTGTATCCAAGGTTTTGGGCTGGATTTTCCAGTCCTTTGTGCTCCGGGTTTCACTTCTTGGCTGTATGTCTGCCCCGATTAGCTGGCAGATCTCGGTGATGACCTCCTTTCTAAATCGCAGCCTGCGAATGCAGTCTGCCTCACTCAGGTGTAGGTACGAGCACCTGTCCTTGTAGGTTCAATCAGGGTATGGCCTCCTCCCCATTAATGCCCGAGCTATCTGGTTTCTGCGATGGTGGCATCGTATTATCCGTTGCCTCTGCATGGCATGCACGTAAACCAACCTTACTACATGAAGCATAGTAATATTTGCACCCATAACTATTATTCTTAATTTTGTTATTCTTGTTATTGTGAGACAGTACTTACTGAAGCACAGCACACATACCTTTGCTGGGTGACGCCCTAGTAGAACGAACCACACCCTGGTCTGCGCGCATGCACAACACTAAGCTCTGTCCCTATGGAGACGTGACACAGAGTGATTTAAGGCACTACGAGCTTTTGCCGAAATATGTATGTTTGCTGCTGTGCTGTGCCATCTCCGATGCACAGCTCGGAATGCATGCTGGCAGGATCATTCCCTCAGCCGAACAGAAACACATGAGGTCAGCGCTTGTATTCCACCCACCCCTCCCCCCGAGCTTCTTTACAAGCTGAGCCCGGGGGCGGGTGTTGAAACCAAGCGCTGAGCTCCTGTGCTTGTGTCCGGCCGAGGGAGCGATCCTGCTGCCGGCCAGCCGGCACTCTTTGGACCCATGCCTGGAGCCGCGTGAGCAGAGATTCTGTGGTGGGGTGGAATCACAATTTGCCTTCTCACATAACATGGAAAAAATTTAATTTCTAACATTCTGTGGGAAAAATTAACTTTGAGTTATTTTCAGAGTTCCTCTGCAAAAATCATCATGAATTTGTGTTTTAAATTGTCTTCTTCCCTCGCTGCAAAAACTCAAAAATACTCAGCATCGATTTCCTTAAGTTAATGTAGGGTTTTACTGATCGGTACTTAAGTGCGCCGTCCTGAAAAAAAAAATCGGTGTTGCCGAAAATTAGTTAAATGGCCAAAAACGGCGCGGAAATCAATTTTCAACTAGACCTGCGGCAAAAAATCTGGCGCTGACGTCGCCGCCGGCGTACAAACTTGAGGAAAGTTGCAAAATTAAGATTGCTCCAAAAAAAATTCACCGGACGCCAAAAAAACAGCACCCAATGGTGGCGAAAATAAAGCCCCGATAGTATATATGCAAACAAATATGGTTGGCATCCATATTTACTAAAAAATTGGTAAAATCTGAAACATTTTAAATCGACATGTCACCAGAGTAAAATATATTAATTTTTAAATTACAGCAGTCAGCTTATTTTTCTTTTTAAAGCAATCAAAAATATAAACAAGGATGATGAACGAACAAAACTATATCCTCGAGCTTTAAAATTACAGGGTAAAGTTATTCTTGACAGGCAAGCTATTTAGGGATGCAGTGCTGGCATGAATAAAGCTGAAATTTACTGTTTGTGCACAGACAACGTGGCTCGTGGAAAAATTGAATATGTACACATCAGCCATCATGCTGAATTTAACATACCACAATGAACGTGAGCAATAATAAAAAACTGCAGGAGAGTGGGCTATACGATAATTCCACAATGAAGTGCTTAACCAGACCTCTTACTCTCCTTCCCCCATTTGATCCAAGTTTTCCAATGAGATTAAAGTCCTAGCCTGCCAATTAGCAATCCTGCCCAAATATGAAGAAAAGCCAAGCTGTACAAGACCCTTAAAGTATGTACAAGTTGAACGTCCGAAATCCAGAGTTCCGAAATTCGGAATGTTCCGGAATCTGGACACCGGGCCGATCCGTGGCAGGATCGTCCGGTATTCGGAAAATGTTCCGAAATCTGGAGATTTTTTAAACCGACTACCGTTGCGAGTTGGGCCCAGGGAGAGGGAAAAACACCCCAAAAATTTCCAAAAAACAATAACTCACAGCACATTCACAAAATTCTTACCTATTAAATCGCTGAAAAAGAATTAAAAAAGAAAAACTTTAAATTACCTTTTTTTTTTTAAAAAAAACAGGTCATCAACGCAGGTTTATCCCGGCCGCCAATCCTTGAACCGAAACCCCCGACCTGCAGCTGACGCTGCCGAACCTGGAACCGTCGACACCCCCAGCCCGCCGGACTCCCCAGGCCCCGCCGCCGTCAAGCGCCCCAGGCCCTGCCGCCCGCCCCAGGCCCCCTTACCTCGGCTCAGGCATTTCCGGATTCGGGATGTCGGAAAGACATCGTGAAATCCGGAAATACCCGAAATCTGGAACGGCCTCAGTCCCAAGGTTTCTGGATTTCAGACACTCCACCTGTATTTGTCAGAACTGTGTAACTTGTAAAACAGTAAACATAGAAACATAGAAACTATGTGCAGGAGTAGGCCATTCGGCCCTTCGAGCGTGCACTACCATTCAATAAGATCATGGCTGATCATTCACCTCAGTACCCCTTTCCTGCTTTCTCTCCATACCCCTTGATTCCTTTAGCCTCAAGGGCCATATCCAACTCCCTCTTGAATATATGTAAAAAACTGGCATCAACAACTCTCTGCAGAAGAGAATTCCACAGGTTAACAACTCTCTGAGTGAAGAAGTTTCTCCTCATCTTGGTCCTAAATGGCTTACCCCTTATCCTTAGACTGTGACCCCTGGTTCTAGACTCCCCCAACATCAGGAACATTCTTCCTGCATCTAACCTGTCCAGTCCCGTCAGAATTTTATATGTTTCTATGAGATCCCCTCTCATTCTTCTAAACGCCAGTGAATACACGCCCAATCTCTCCTTATAGGTCAGTCCTGCCATCCCGGGAATCAGTCTGATGAACCTTTGCTGCACTCCCTCAATAGCAAGAACGTCCTTCCTCAGATTAGGAGACCAAAACTAAACACAATATTCCAGGTGAGGCCTCACCAAGGCCCTGTACAGCTGCAGCAAGACCTCCCTGCTCCTATACTCAAATCCCCGAGCTATGAAGGCCAACATGCCATTTGCCTTCTTCACAGCCTACTGCACCTGCATGCTAATCTTCAATGACTGATGTACCATGACACCCAGGTCTCGTTGCACCTCCCCTTTTCCTAATCTGCCGCCATTCAGATAATATTCTGCCTTCATGTTTTTGCCACCAAAGTGGATAACCTCACATTTATTCACATTATACTGCATCTGCCATGCATTTGCCCACTCACCTAACCTGTCCAAGTCACCCTGTAGTCTCTTAGCATCCTCCTCACAACTCACACCGCCACCAGCTTAGTGTCATCTGCAAACTTGGAGATATTACTCTCAATTCCTTCATCTAAATCATTGATGTATATTGTGTACATTAATGCAATAGTTAGGAAGGACATTAGCTTGGATGATGTGGAATCGGTATGGGTGGAGCTACGGAATACCAAGGGGCAGAAAACGCTAGTGGGAGTTGTGTACAGACCACCAAGCAGTAGCAGCATCAAACAAGGAATTAGGGATGCATGCAATAAAGATACAGCAGGTATCATGGGTGACTTCAATCTACATATTGAACATATTGATTCGGCTAACCAAACTGGTAGCAATGCGGTGGAGGAGGACTTCCTGGAGTGTATTAGGGATGGTTTTCTAGACCAATATGTCGAGGAACCAACTCGGGAGCTGGCCATCCTAGACTGGGTGATGTGTAATGAGAAGGGACTAATTAGCAATCTTGTTGTGCGAGGCCCCTTGGGGAAGAGTGACCATAACATGGTAGAATTCTTTATTAAGATGGAGAGTGACACAGTTAATTCAGAAACTAGGGTCCTGAACTTAAGGAAAGGTAACTTCGATGGTTTGAGGTGTGAATTGGCTAGAATAGACTGGCAAAGAATACTTAAAGGGTTGACGGTGGGTTAGCAATGGCAAATATTTAAAGATCACATGGATGAACTTCAGCAATTGTACATCCCTGTCTGGAGTAAAAGTAAAACGGGGAAGGTGGCTCAACCTTGGCTAACAAGGGAAATTGAGGATAGTGTTAAATCCAGGGAAGAGGCATATAAATTGGCCAGAAAAAACAACAAACCTGAGGACTGGGAGAAATTTAGAATTCAACAGAGGAGGACAAAGGGTTTAATTAAGAGGGGAAAAATAGAGTACGAGAAGCAGCTTGCCAGGAACATAAAAACTGACTGCAAAAGCTTCGAAAGATATGTGAAGAGAAAAAGATTAGTGAAGACAAACGTAGGTCTCTTGCAGTCGGATTCAGGTGAATTTACAATGGGGAACAAAGAAATGGCAGAACAATTGAACAAATACTTTAGTTCTGTCTTCACGAAGGAAGACACAAATAACCTTCTGGAAGTATTAGGGGACTGAGGGTCTAGTGAGAAGGAGGAACTGAAGGATATCCTTATTAGGCTGGAAATTGTGTTCGGGAAATTGATGTGATTGAAGGCCGATAAATCCCCAGGGCCTGATAGTCTGCATCCCAGAGTACTTAAGGAAGTGGCCCTAGAAATAGTGGATGCATTGGTGATCATGTTCCAACAGTCTATCGACTCTGGATCAGTTTCTATGAACTGGAGGGTAGCTAATGTAACACCACTTTTTAAAAAGAGAGGGAGAGAGAAAGCGGGTAATTATAGACTGGTTAACCTGACATCAGTAGTGGGGAAAATGTTGGAATCAATTATTAAGGATGAAATAGCAGTGCATTTAGAAAGCAGCGACAGGATCGGTCCAAGTCAGTATGGATTTATGAAGGGGAAATCATGTTTGACAAATCTTCTGGAATTTTTTGAGGATGTAACTAGTAGAGTGGACAAGGGAGAACCAGTGGATGTGGTGTATTTGGACTTTCAAAAGGCTTTTGACAAGGTCCCACACAAGAGATTGGTGTGCAAAATCAAAGCACATGGTATTGGGGGTAATATATTGATGTGGATAGAGAACTGGTTGGTAGGCAGGAAGTAGAGAATCGGGATAAACGGGTCCTTTTCAAAATGGCAGGCAGTGACGAGTGGAGTGCCGCAGGGCTCAGTGCTGGGACCCCAGCTCTTTACAATATACATCAATGATTTGGATGAAGGAATTGAGTGTAATATCTTCAAGTTTGCAGATGACACTAAACTGGGTGGCGGTGTGAGCTGTGAGGGGGACGCTAGGAGGCTGCAGGGTGACTTGGACAGGTTAGGTGAATGGGCAAATGCATGGCAGATGAAGTATAATGTGGATAAATGTGAGGTTATCCACTTTGGGGGCAAAAACGTGAAGACAGAATATTATCTGAATGGCGGCAGATTAGGAAAAGGGGAGATGCAACGAGACCTAGGTGTCATGGTTTATCAGTCATTGAAAGTTGGCATACAGGTTCAGCAGGCAGTGAAGAAGGTAAATGGTATGTTGACTTTCATAGTTAGGGGATTTGAGTATAGGAGCAGGGAGGTCGTACTGCAGTTGTATCTGGCCTTGGTGAGGCCTCACCTAGAATATTGTGTTCAGTTTTGGTCTCCTAATCTGAGGAAGGACGTTCTTGCTATTGAGGGAATGCAGCAAAGGTTCATCAGACTGATTCCCGGGATGGCAGGACTGACATATGAGAAGAGATTGGATCAACTGGGCCTTTATACATTGGAGTTTAGAAGGATGAGAGGGGATCTCATAGAAATGTACAAGATTCTGACGGGACAGGACAGGTTAGATGCGGGTAGAATGTTCCCGATGTTGGGGAAGTCCAGAACCAGGGGACACAGTGTTAGGATAAGGTGTAAGCCATTTAGGACTGAGATGAGGAGAAACTTCTTCACTCAGAGTTGTTAACCTGTGGAATTCTCTGCCGCAGAGAGTTGTTGATGCCAGTTCATTGGATATATTCAAGAGGGAGTTAGATATGGCCCTTAAGGCTAAGGGGATCATGGGGTACGGAGAGAAAGCAGGAAAGGGGTACTGAGGGAATAATCAGCCATGATCTTATTGAATGGTGGTACAGGCTCGAAGGGCCGAATGGCCTACTCCTGCACCTATTTTCTATATTTTTTCTATGTTTCTAATGAGACAGCTAGAAACTAATTTAACTTTTCAATTACTCAATTTTTGATTTTAAATTTACGTATAATTAATGTATATATTAATCAATTTTGTTTTAATATAATTGATCTTGATTATACTGATTCTACTATTGTCATCAACCTATTCCCTATTCACTATGTAAATTGAGTTTTTTCCCCCCATGTCTATTTGCATGCGCATTTTGCTTCCTTGTTCCCGAGCCATTCACTTCTATTTCCACTTCCTTCTCCCGCTTTTTCTTTTCTCTCTATCCCTCCCTGACCAGTCTCTCTTGTTGTCATGCCGTCTTTCATCTCTCCTCTCTGATACTCTGCCGTCCCAAATCCCTACCCCAACTGTTCATTACTCTTCGACCTTCCTACTTTTGTGCCACTATCCCAGGCTCGACTTCCTTTTAGACAAGCCTGCAGCTTCCCTCGGTGCCTCTCTTGGCATCGTCCGAAAGGCCCACCATGGCAATCATCGCTATCTCCTCACAAGCAGCAACCCCAACTGTCCCATCATACTCTCTCACCGACCTTGCCACCCAGCTTGCCCAAGGGGGTCTAACCTTGCCAATAGGTTAGCTAAGTGGGCAAATGCATGGCAGATGAAGTATAATGTGGATAAATGTGAGGTTATCCACTTTGGTTGTAAAAACAGAGAGACAGACTATTATCTGAATGGTGACAGATTAGGAAAAGGGGAGGTGCAACGAGACCTGGGTGTCATGGTACATCAGTCATTGAAGGTTGGCATACAGGTACAGCAGGCGGTTAAGGCGGCAAATGGCATGTTGGCCTTCATAGCGAGGGGATGTGAGTACAGGGGCAGGGAGGTGTTACTACAGTTGTACAGGGCCTTGGTGAGGCCACACCTGGAGTATTGTGTACAGTTTTGGTCTCCTAACTTGAGGAAGAACATTCTTGCTATTGAGGGAGTGCAGTGAAGGTTCACCAGACTGATTCCCGGGATGGCGGGACTGACATATCAAGACTGGATCAACTGGGCTTGTATTCACTGGAGTTCAGAAGAATGAGAGAGGATCTCATAGAAACGTTTAAAATTCTGACGGGGTTAGACAGGTTAGATGCAGGAAGAATGTTCCCAATGTTGGGGAAGTCCAGAACCAGGGGTCACAGTCTCAGGATAAGGGGTAAGCCATTTAGGACCAAGATGAGGAGAAACTTCTTCACCCAGAGAGTGGTGAACCTGTGGAATTCTCTACCACAGAAAGTTGTTGAGGCCAATTCACTAAATATACTCAAAAAGGAGCTAGATGTAGTCCTTACTACTAGGAAGATCAAGGGGTATGGCGACAAAGCAGGAATGGGGTACTGAAGTTGCATGTTCAGCCATGAACTCATTGAATGGCGGTGCAGACCCGAAGGGCCGAATGGCCTACTCCTGCACCTATTTTCTATGTTTTCTATGTAATCTCCTCCCCATCTAACTCATTCCTCCAAGCGCTGACCCTGTGTATGCTGGCAGTGGATTCGCCATCACCGATCCTCCCCGGATCTCCTTGCAGAAAGTCCGTTCGCTTGCGAACAAGACCCTTGCCATCCATGAGCTTATCGTTGATGATTGCATTGACATCATGGCCCTGATGGAAACCTAGCTAAGGGATGATGACACCTCACCTTTAAATGAAGCCGCCCCAACTGGCCAAACTTTCCACCACTTGCCTCACCCAGACCGAAGTGCCGGTGTGGCTCTCATCATAAAATCATACCTTGGTCTGTCCCCCTACTCCTCCTGCACTGTCTCCTCCTTTGAGCATCTTACCTTATTCCACCCCTTTCACCTCATTTAAAATTCTCATTCTCTATCACCCACCCAAGTATGATAAAAATGTTATCACTGATATATCTTCACTGCTTTCCTCCCTCAGCCTCTGCACCAAGCGACTTCTCATCCTCTCCTGAGTTCACTACCCTCCTGTCCTCCCTTAATCTCTTCCTCCATGGATTCCTCAACCCATATTCACAGCCACCCCCTTGACCTTGCCATCTCTCGTGGCCTCACTATTGCTGACCATTTCCTTGTATCGCTCTCCACCCACATCCCCCTTTCCCCACACCCAACCCTACTTCCTTCTGCATCCGCCCCTGGAAAAAAAAGTCTCTCCGAACTCTCTTACAACTGCACTTATGAACTCCAAATTGTCCAGCCTTTGGCCCTCCTTTCACCATGACATTTCTGCAGCTACCGATCTGCTCAACCACACCCTCACCATTACCTTTGATGCCTTAGTCCCTATTAAAATAATTACTCTCGCTCACCCTGGCCGTTCTCCCGGTACAGCCCTCATCTTCACTCCCTGAAGTCCAAGGAGCGCAGACTTGAATGGATGTGGCGGACAACTGGTTTAACTATTCACCGCCAGATCTGGCTCGACCACATAAAGCATTATCGGGTCTTACTCTTATCTGCAAAAACTGCTCACTATTCCAGGATCATTCTGGAATGCAAAGATATTCTATTCTTTACTGCTAACCGTCTTCTTAAACCCCTCTCCCCGGTCTCTGCCACACTCACCTCCAACAACAATGTGAGGAGCTCATGGACTTCTTTGTCTCAACTTCTTTGAGACCATCGATCAGCTGCCTTTGCAAGTTCCCTTCCTTCCCCTAGCCCACTGGGCCAAATTTTCTCTGTGGCTCCCGCCTGACCTAGCCCTAAACTCACATCTTTCTCTAGTTTCTCTGATCTCCCTTCTTGACCTCTCCAAGTTCATCTTGTCCATGAGACCCACTTCCTGTTCCCTTGACCCTATTCCCACTAAGCTGCTGACCACCCAACTTCCTTTTCTGGTTCCCATGTTAGCCGACATTGTTGACGGTTCTCTCTCTCTCCTCAGGTACTGTTCCCCTCTCCTTCAAATCTGCAGTCATCACTCCTCTCCTCAAAAAAACAACCCTTGACCCCACTGTGCTCGTTAGCTACTGTCCCATATCCAACCTCCCTTTCCTCTCCAAAGTCCTTGAATGTGTTGTTGCCTCCCAAATCCGTGACCATCTTTCCCAGAACTCCATGTTTGAATCCCTTCAATCTGGTTTTCGCTCCTGCCACAGTACTGAAATGGCTCTCAGCAAAGTCACAAATGAAATCCTTTGTGACTGTGACGAAGGTAAACTATCCCTCCTTGTTCTCCTGGACCTGTCTGCAGCCTTTGACACTGTTGACCACTCCATTCTCAACTCCTCTCCACCATCGTTCAGCTGGGTGGTACTGCACTCACCTGGTTCCATTCTTAGCTATCTAATTGTAGCCAGAAAATCTCATGCAATGGCTTCTCATCCCACTACCGTATATCATTACCTTTGGTGTCCCCCAAGGATCTATCCTTGGCCCCCTCCTATTTCTCATCTATATGCTGCCTTTTGGCAATATCATCCGAAAACACAGTCAGTTTCCACATATACACTGATGACCCCAGCTCTACCTCTCCACCATTTCTCTCGACCACTCCATGGTCTCTAAAATGTCAGACTGCTTGTCCGACATCCAGTACCGGATGAGCAGAAATTTTTTCCAATTAAATATTGGGAAGACCGAAGCTATTGTCTTTATTTCCCGCCACACCCTGTGTTCCCGAGCCGCTGACTCCATCCCTCTCCCTAGCATCCATCTGAGGCCAAACCAGACTGTTCACAACCTAGGCGTCATATTTAACCCTGAAATGAGCTTCCGGCCACATATCCGTGGCATAATTAAAACCGCCTATTTCCACCTCCGTAACATTGCCGCCTCCGCCCCTGCCTCAGCTCATCTGCTGCTGAAACGCTCATCCATGCCTTTGTTACCTCTAGACTTAACTACTCCAACGCACCCCTGGCTGGCCTCTCACAGTCTACCCTACGTGAGGTCATCCAAAACTCGGCAGCCCTTGTCCTAACTCGCACCAAGTCCCAATCGGCCATCACCCCTGTGCTCGCTGACCTATATTGGCTCCCAATTAAGCAACGCCTCGATTTCAAAATGCTCATCCTTGTTTACAAATCCCTCCATGCCCTCACTCCCTCCCTATCTCTGTTATCTCTTTCAGCCTCACAACCCCACGAGATGTCTACACTCCTCAAATTCTGCCCTCTTGAGCATCCCTGATTATAATCGCTCTACCATTGGTGGCCGTGCCTTCAGCTGCGTCGGCCCTGAGCTCTGGAAGTCCCTCCCTAAATCTCTCCAACTCTCTACCTCTCTTTCCCCCTTTAAGACGCTCCATAAAATCTATCTCTTTGATCAAGCTTTTGGTCATCTGCCGTAAATTCTTATGTGGCTCGGTGTCAAATTTATCTGTTTTGTCTTATAACATTGCTGTGAGGTGCCTTAGGATGTTTTACTACGTTAAAGGCGCTATATAAATAAAAGTGGTTGTTGTTGTTATTTATGGCTAGATCACTAGAAGGTACAATGTAAGGCAGTAGGTGCACTCTCTCATTGAAAAACTGGCCCACCCTCCAGAAACACATATTTTGCCAGACAATCACAAAGATGCATTGATGGCAACATCAGAAGAGATAATGGTCCAGACTGCCTATTCCCAACCATCAATAGGAGTAGAAAGTGTGACGCTTGAACAAAACAGTCGAGGACTGTCAATTTAAATGCATAATACAAAAGTCTGTTTGCATTTCCACAATGGGTATTCAACATTCAGGAAGGATAGAATAAAAGGAAAAGGAGGTGAGTTAGCATTGCTGGTTAAAGAGGAGATTAATGCAATAGTTAGGAAGGACATTAGCTTGGATGATGTGGAATCTATGTGGGTAGAGCTGCAGAACACTAAAGGGCAAAAAACGTTAGTGGGAGTTGTGTACAGACCTCCAAACAGTAGTAGTGATGTTGGGGAGGGCATCAAACAGGAAATTAGGGGTGCATGCAATAAAGGTGCAGCAGTTATCATGGGTGACTTTAATATGCATATAGATTGGGCTAACCAAACTGGAAGCAATACGGTGGAGGAGGATTTCCTGGAGTGTATAAGGGATGGTTTTCTAGACCAATATGTCGAGGAACCAACTAGGGGGGAGGCCATCTTAGACTGGGTGTTGTGTATGAGAGAGGATTAATTAGCAATCTCATTGTGCGATGCCCCTTGGGGAAGAGTGACCATCATATGATGGAATTCTACATTAGGATGAAGAATGAAACAGTTAATTCAGAGACCATGTCCAGAACTTAAAGAAGGGTAACTTTGAAGGTATGAGGCGTGAATTGTCTAGGATAGATTGGCGAATGATACTTAAGGGGTTGACTGTGGATGGGCAATGGCAGACATTTAGAGACCGCATGGATGAACTACAACAATTGTACATCCCTGTCTGGCGTAAAAATTAAAAAGGGAAGGTAGCTCAACCGTGGCAATCAAGGGAAATCAGGGATAGTATTAAAGCCAAGGAAGTGGCATACAAATTGGCCAGAAATAGCAGTGAACCTGGGGACTGGGAGAAATTTAGAACTCAGTAGAGGACGACAAAGGATTTGGTTAGGGCAGGGAAAATAGAGTACGAGAGGAAGCTGGCAGGGAACATTAAGACGGACTGCAAAAGTTTCTATAGATATGTAAAGAGAAAAAGGTTAGTAAAGACAAACGTAGGTCCCCTGCAGTCAGAATCAGGGGAAGTCATAACAGGGAACAAAGAAATGGCAGACCAATTGAACAAGTACTTTGGTTCAGTATTCACTAAGGAGGACACAAACAACCTTCCGGATATAAAAAGGGTCAGAGGGTCTAGTAAGAAGGAGGAACTGAGGGAAATCCTTATTAGTCGTGAAATTGTGTTGGGGAAATTGATGGGATTGAAGGCCGATAAATCCCCAGGGCCTGATGGACTGCATCCCAGAGTACTTAAGGAGGTGGCCTTGGAAATAGCGGATGCATTGACAGTCATTTTCCAACATTCCATTGACTCTGGATCAGTTCCTATCGAGTGGAGGGTAGCCAATGTAACCCCACTTTTTAAAAAAAGGAGGGAAGAGAGAAAACAGGGAATTATAGACCGGTCAGCCTAACATCAGCAGTGGGTAAAATGATGGAGTCAATTATTAAGGATGTCATAGCAGCGCATTTGGAAAGAGGTGACATGATAGGTCCAAGTAAGCATGGATTTGTGAAAGGGAAATCATGCTCAACAAATCTTCTGGAATTTTTTGAGGATGTTTCCAGTAGAGTGGACAAGGGAGAACCAGTTGATGTGGTATATTTGGACTTTGAGGGCTTTCGACAAGGTCCCACACAAGAGATTAATGTGCAAAGTTAAAGCACATGGGATTGGAGGTAGTGTGCTGACATGGATTGAGAACTGGTTGTCAGACAGGAAGCAAAGAGTAGGAGTAAATGGGTACTTTTCAGAATGGCAGGCAGTGACTAGTGGGGTACAGCAAGGTTCTTTGCTGGGGCCCCAGTTGTTTACATTGTACATTAATGATTTAGATGAGGGGATTAAATGTAGTATCTCCAAATTTGCGGATGACACTAAGTTGGGTGCTGCAAGGAGGATGCTATGAGGCTGTAGAGTGACTTGGATAGGTTAGGTGAGTGGGCAAATGCATGGCAGATGAAGTATAATGAGGATAAATGTGAGGTTATCCACTTTGGTGGCAAAAACAGAGAGACAGACTATTATCTGAATGGTGACAGATTAGGAAAAGGGGAGATGCAACGAGACCTGGGTCTCATGGTACATCAGTCATTGAAGGCTGGCATGCAGGTACAGCAGGCGGTTAAGAAAGCAAATGGCATGTTGGCCTTCATCGCGAGGGGATTTGAGTACAGGGGCAGGGAGGTGTTATTACAGTTGTGCAGGGCCTTGGTGAGGCCACACCTGGAGTATTGTGTACAGTTTTGGTCTCCTAACTTGAGGAAGGATATTCTTGCTATTGAGGGAGTGCAGTGAAGGTTCACCAGACTGATTCCCGGGATGGTGGGACTGACCTATCAAGAAAGACTGGATCAACTGGGCTTGTATTCACTGGAGTTCAGAAGAATGAGAGGGGATCTCATAGAAACGTTTAAAATTCTGACGGTTTAGACAGGTTAGATGCAGGAAGAATGTTCCCAATGTTACCAGAACCAGGGGTCACAGTCTAAGGATAAGGGGTAAGCCATTTAGGACCGAGATGAGGAGAAACTTCTTCACCCAGAGAGTGGTGAACCTGTGGAATTCTCTACCACAGAAAGTTGTTGAGGCCAATTCACTAAATATATTCAAAAAGGAGCTAGATGTAGTCCTTACTACTAGGGAGATCAAGGGGTATGGCGAGAAAGCAGGAATGGGGTACTGAAGTTGCGTGTTCAGCCATGAATTCATTGAATGGCGGTGCAGGCTCGAAGGGCCGAATGGCCTACTCTTGCACCTATTTTCTATGTTTCTATGTTTCTGTAAAGTAAATCTTTGATATCCACTTACACTACTGAGCAAATTCTATGTTAATTATAGACATTTCAAGTTTGAATATGTTCAAAATGACCATATAAACTGATCAGCTTTAGTTATTAAAACTTTAGTTACTATTGTAGGTAGTCCCATAATGACATAATCCAATCATAGTCTGTTTACACAATGTTTGCGAAGCGGTTTAGTGTGAGCTCTGGTTGACAAGAATTGGAAGTCAGGAGATAACAAACTTAAAATTTTGTTCCGTCATTAATAAAAATTTCATCAATAAGCTAGTTATAAGAGCTGTACCAGTTAATCAGATAATTTCCTATCAAATCAGTGAACTCATTAATTAGCCCAGTATAATCATCTCCAGCACATGCAGGTGCACAGAGCAGCCATGATATAGTATCAGATATCATTAGGGGTCTAGTTGATGCAATTGGTTATATAGTGGCCTTTCATCTCTGGTTTCAAACATAACTCTACAATTAGGGAATTAATGATTCCTCTTTCTTTTGGCTGCAACGGTCCTATGCAAAAGGTATTGTACCCAAAGAGTCAATAGAGATGGCTCCTGTAAGAAACAGAATCATTTACTACATTTGGGGCTGAGATGCACATAGTTGGGCTTGAGCACGAAGTCCCATACCCCCACTTTTTCCTCATCTGAGCCAACTGTGCTTGAAATGCTTGATGACGACAGAGTGCCAAACGAAGAAAGTTGTTCCATTTACCAGTACTAACCACTCAACTTGATGAGCAAACAAAAAAAACCTCTCAAATAATTTAAGTGCAGTTCGAATATTGTGTTCAGTTTTTGGGACCCTACTTTAGGATGGATGCCAAGATCATGGAGAAGGTGCAGAAGAGATTCACTAATATGAGGAGACAGTAACT
Organism: Pristiophorus japonicus; assembly: GCF_044704955.1. Taxonomy (NCBI): domain Eukaryota; kingdom Metazoa; phylum Chordata; class Chondrichthyes; family Pristiophoridae; genus Pristiophorus; species Pristiophorus japonicus. The sequence goes on from NC_091978.1 coordinate 229,081,693, forward strand.
AGAGGCCATAAATTTAAGATCACCACCTAAAGAACAAAGGGAAAGGTTAGGAGAATGTAGTTTTATGCAGAGGGTCATTAGCAATGTTCCCTTAAATTGTTTTTGGGTGCACGGCCCCATTCAAAATACCATGTGTGCATGGATTTTCCCATTGAAAAACCAGTGAGCCGGCTGCACAAGAGGTCCAGAGTGCTGTGCAGCCACGCGGCTTAAAAGGTAACACTGGTTGTAAGACATTATATGCCTATGCCTTACCAGAACCAGTGGTGGAAGTAGAATCCATACTAGCTTTTAAAAGGAAAATGGATAAATACTTAAAGAAACATTTGAAAGGATATGGGGAATGAATAGAAGAGTAGGACTAAGTGGCTCAGTCATTCAGAGAGCTAGTACACCACAATGGGCCAAATGTTGTGCTTTGAAATTCTATAATTCCATATGCCACTATTATGATGAGACTAGAGATGAGCTGGTCATTTGCATCCCATTCAACAGATGACTGCTGATCTAGTTTTATTTTTTAAAAAGTGTTTCTAATAATCTAAATCAGCTAGGACATGTTATATAATAAACGATACTACAGATAAAGTAATACTTTTAATGCAAAATATGTATGTCAGTAACAGATTATTTATTTATAACGTATCTGCTGGCATCTCTTATTTATCAAAAATACACAAAGTGGAGCATTCCAATCCCTAACAGATTTGGAGACGTTTGTGTCCCTATGCCCCTCTGGCTCCTGATTGTGTAAATGATTACTTTTATGAGATTTATGTTCCCCATAGAAATTAAATTTGCTGAATAAACCACACAGTGCTCAATAAATACTGATAATAGTACTTTATTTTTGCAAATTACTACTAAACTATTATTTTTATACAAACGTTAAAAAAATGTAAACATTAGAAGACGTGGTGGGAGGCAGAGGTTTATAACTTTTTTTTTAAATGACCAAACTGCTCTCAAGAGATGGGTCTGTCACTAAAATATTATAAGGAGGCTGTGTGCCTCCATTTTAAGTGAAGTTTTATTTCTAACACTTGTAGGCCGGGTTTCCTGAGGCTCAGGAAACCCGGCAGCTGAAGGGAGGGCTTGATCCATTAGTGCCTTATAGCACTGCTTGTGGGCCAGGAGGAGCAGGAGTGCTTCCCCCTCCCCAGCCAACAAGCTTCCCTGTTTACCCACCACCCCCGCGATCGACCAACCTTCCTTCACCCGCAGCCCCCCACCCCCGATGTCAGACTTCCCCCACTCTAGCACAATGTTAGACACCACCACCCCCCCGCGATTTCAGACTTGCCTTCGACCTACTCCCTGGCTGCTTTTCAACCTGATAGCCAGTCAAGTTGGCTGGCTGTCAGGTGGGAAACCAGTTGAGAGAATTTAAAACTGGTCCTGTCCAACAGATTAAATCGACAGGTCCTGCGGGAAACCCTTACTTTTGGGTTTCCCGTCCAAAAATCCTCCCCTGCCCACTCTCCTCCAATGTTGGAGTTATCAGAGCCAAGAATTGTTTTAGAATGTGTAAGAATACGACAGTCATTAACTCCATCAAGCCTAAAGCAATTAATGTTGTAAAAATATGACTTCTGATAGTTAATATCTGCAGCTAATGTAGCTAGACAGGTGGGATAAGCACATGCTCCCAAGCAAAATATTAGTACATAAGCCCACATTATGTACTGAATATATATGCATGACCAATGGGTAAAATTCTACTATTGATTGACATGGGTGTAGATTACCTCACTTTCCATCATTTTGTTTTCCACATTCTTCGGCTTCTTATCGCTTATTCCTGAGGTCACCGGTACATTTTAATTAACTCTCAATGGGCTAGTATCTAGCAGTACTATTTCTGGTCTCTCTCCCATGGTCCATGCCGTGATGAACATGTTCTCAAGTAAGGCTTTTCTCTCTCTTTCCCCGAGGGAATTCTGCATTTGATACACTGGCCCTGATATTTACTTAGGGCTATGGAGAGGTGGGGGGGGGGGGGGGGGGGGGAGGGGCAGGGGACACAGTGGGTGGGAGTTCTGGATGAATAACTCGTAATCGTGGCGATCGGAGATCGTGGAGGCCGGTGAGGGGCAGGGGGGCGATCGTGGAGGTCGGGGGAGTGGGGAGTCAGTGATTGTGGGGATTGATCACCACCCCCCCACCCCCCCGAATCGCCTCTGTTAAAACTGGAAGTGGACAGGTTTGGAATGAATTTTTTTTTATAAACTTCGCACCCAAACGAAATCCACCAATTAAAAGAAGTTACCACCGCTATGTGCTGAAGAGAGTATTCTATATTTTAACTCTGTCATATCCATATCTCCTTATGGTAATGTTGTGAATGGTAAGTTAAATACCATTCATAATAATATAAAGAAAAAATGTGTATTGATGACATTGTTCCCAGAAGTAAAATTGCATTTGTCACTTCAATTTATAAGAAATAATAAATGCCACTTTGTTAGTTAATAGGATGGATATCAATCTCAGGCTGACTGTAAGCTGTATTGTATTTATGCTGTGTTCTGGTCCCATATCCAGACACAGTATCCCAAATACACAGCACCAAATTCAGTGGAGCTGCTTCAGCTGCACAGATGGACAGTTGCACTTAACATCTGTACTTCATCCTTGCTGCCACGTAAACTATTGCCGCATAAACCTATAGAAGGTGCACACGTGCACAGTAGATAGTGTGGGTAATTCAATGTATGACTATTCAGAGTAGCTAGTTCCAAATGTGTGAGCCGCTGAGTTAGCAGTGGCAGGGACTCTCCGACTCACCCTATCCCGGAACCAATGCGGCAGTTATCAGTGCGTACGCCCCAATACTCAATGCAACAGACGTGACCAAAGAGGATTTTTACTCCAACCTCGAAAAATCCCTGTCCCCCGTCCCTACGGACGACAAACTGATCCTCCTCGGTGACTTCAACGTCAGGGTCAGCAAGGACACAGCCCTCTGGGGAGGCGTGATCGGCACAGAGGGGGTAGGGAAAACCAATTCCAGCGATACCCTACTCCTGACAAAATGCCTAGAGAGCATGACCTCGTTCCGCCAGAGGGACAAGTACAAGACATCGTGGCAAAACCCTTGCTCCAAACACTGGCACCGGCTCGACTATGTCATCCTCCGAGCCAGGGATCGCAAGGATGTGCACATCACCTGTGCCATGACAGAAGCTGACGAATGCTGGACGGACCACCGCCTAATCTGTTCCATCATCATCAACATCAACAGAGCCCCAAAGCAGCGACGGCAGCAGAAGCAGTGGCGCAAAAAAGTCAACGCTGGGGCACTCAAAGACCCAGCTAAGAGAGTCCTTTACAGCCCGTGCCTCACTGCTAAACTGGCATCCTTTGATGACCTCGAGACACAGAATGCCCACAGCACTTGGTCTGCCCTCCAGGCCTCCATAACCAATGCCTGCGAAGAGACGCTCGGTCACTCAACCAGGAAACACCAGGACTGGTTTGATGAAAATGACCAGGAGATCCAAGAGCGAATAAATCGCAAGCGCAGGGCACTTCTGAATCTAAAACAACCACCCAACTCGGGAGCAGCAAAGCAGCATTACAGACGGCTTAAGGCCGAGATCCAACAAAAAACCCATAAAGAATAGATGGTGGGTGAAAAAAGCACAAGAGATTCAGCAACTGGCCGACAGCTATGATGTGCGAGGATTCTTCCCCGTAGTCAAGGCCACCTACAACCCAAACACCCAAGGCCCCACCCCACTGCTGGCCAAGAAAGGGGAGACACTCATCAAGGGACCCGCTGGAAGGAGCACTTCGAAGATATCCTTAACCGAGACTCTGCCTTTGACGAGAGTGTCCTTGACTCCATCCTGTAGCATGCAACCCATCACCATCTCAGCAAAACCCCAGCCCTGCACAAAGTAGAAAAGGCCATCCGCCAGCTCAAGAACAACAGGGCAACGGGAGCAGATGGAATCCCCAGTGAGGCACTAAAGAATGGCGGAGAAGCACTATTGGCACGAATGCATGACTTCATCTCTCTCATCTGGAAGGAGGAGAGCATGCCGGGAGATCTGAAACGCAGTAATCGTGACCATCTTTAAAAAAGGGGACAAGTCCAACTGCGGCAACTACAAAGGAATCTCCCCGTTATCAGCCACTGGGAAAGTTGTTGCTAGAATCCTCCTCAACCGTCTTCTCCCTGTGGCTGAGGAACTCCTACCGGAGTTGCAGTGCGGATTTTGTCCTCTATGGGGTACAACGGACATTATTTTTTTACAGTGCGACAGCTGCAAGAAAAATTCCGGGCACAGCAGCAACCCTTGTACATGGCCTTCTTTGAACTTACAAAGGCCTTTGACATTGTCAACCGCGAGGGACTATAGAGCGACCTCCTCAGTTTCGGCTGCCCCCAAAAGTTCGTCACCATCCTGTGCCTGCTCCACGACGACATGCAAGCCGTGATCCTGACCAATGGATCCATTACAGACCCAATCCATATTCGGACCGGGGTCAAGCAGGGCTGCGTAATCGCGCTAACCCTCTTCTCAATCTTCCTCGCTGCAATGCTCCACCTCACACTCAACAAGTTCCCCGCTGGAGTGGAACTAAACTACAGAACCAGTGGGAACATGTTCGACCTTCGTCGTCTCCAGGCCAGATCCAAGAGAATCCCAACCTCTGTCATCGAACTACAGTACGTGGACGACGCTTGCGTCTGCGCACATCTGTGACTGAACTCCAAGTCATAGCCAACATCTTCACTGAGGCGTACGAAAGCATGGGACTTACATTAAACATCTGTAAGACAAAGATCCTCCACCAACCTGACCCCACCACACAGCACTACCCCCCAGTCATCCAGATCCAAGGCGCGGCCCTGGACAACGTGGACCACTTTCCATACCTCGGGAGCCTATTGTCAGCAAGGGCAGACATTGAAGATGAGATTCAACACCGCCTCCAGTGCACCAGTGCAGCCTTCGGCTGCCTAAGGAAAAGAGTGCTCGAAGATCAGGTCCTCAAATCTGCCACCAAACTCATGGTCTACAGGGCTGTAGTGATACTCGTCCTCCTGTATAGCTCAGAGACGTGGATCATATACAGTAGACACCTCAAATCGCTGGAGAAATACCACCTACGATGCCTCCGCAAGATCCTGCAAATCCCCTGGGAGGACATAGAAACATAGAAACATAGAAAATAGGTGCAGGAGTAGGCCATTCGGCCCTTCTAGCCTGCACCGCCATTCAATGAGTTCATGGCTGATGCACCAACGTTAGCATCCTCGACCAGGCCAACATCGAAGCACTGACCACACTCGACCAGCTCTGCTGGGCGGGCCACATTGTTCGCATGCCTGACACAAGACTCCCAAAGCAAGTGCTCTACTCTGAACTCCTACACGGCAAGCGAGCCCAAGGTGGGCAGAGAAAACATTTCAAGGACACCCTCAAAGCCTCTTTGATAAAATGCGACTTCACCACTGACACCTGGGAGTCCCTGGCCAAAGACCGCCCTAAGTGGAGTAAGTGCATCCGGAAGGGCACTGAGCACCTCGAGTCTCGTCGCCGAGAGCATGCAGAAACCAAGCGCAGGCAGCGGAAGGAGCATGCGGCAAACCAGTCCCATCAATCCTTTCCTTCAACGGCTGTCTGTCCAACCTGTGACAGAGACTGTAATTCCCGGGGCCCAGAAGAGCCGAGTGCCCAGGTCAGCACGGGCCTGCCCACACGGTGATATGTGTGCGCACTAGGTCCGTGCAGCAGAGCGGGTCTCCAGTCATCCTGGTTAACCCTTGCCACTGGATAAAGGTCTAGCTCTGTCAAGCCCATGTGGTGGCTGATGTGCAACGGTCACCATACATTAAAAAAATCCACGCTCAGGCATCTTCCACTTGCTCAATTGGAGTTCAGGACGGGATCATCAGGTCCTTCAGTGAAACATCGGTGGACCCATGTGGAAGCAAGTCTTCCTCGATTTCGAGGGACTACCTATGATGATGATGACAGGGAGTAAAGCATGAAGCAGGGATTCAGATAGCAGCCAGTCTACATAGCTTTATGTCTAAATCAGCACCACATTGAGACAAATCCCTAAAGTGGGTTTTATTGATGCTGGTACTAATTCGGATCTGGGTCATTGATTGTAACAAATGGAGCTAAGATTTAAGACAAATCTGGTTGTCTTTAAATTCCTTAAAGGCTATCCTCCAAGGCAATACTTTAATGTGATTCGCCTGTCAAAAATTCAGCAAAATGCCAGTTGATGCCAGTTCGTTAGATCTATTCAAGAGGGAGTTGGATATGGCCCTTACGGCTAAAGGGATCAAGGGGTATGGAGAGAAAGCAGGAAAGGGGTATTGAGATGAACGATCAGCCATGATCTTATTGAATGGTGGTGCAGGCGTGAAGGGCCGAATGGCCTACTGCTGCACCTATTTTCTATGTTTCTAGAACATCTAAACATGTGGAATACCTTCCTTACATTCACAAAGAAGAACCAAAATTGAAATTTTAAAAATTGGATTATTCAGCTTTCACTCAAGCCAGGAATACAAACAGACTGTCCAGTTTTCAAAGAGAAATGTAATATTGTTTTGTCCATAAACTTTTGTACTTGTAGAGGGCTTTGTTTATGCCAAGTTTTCTAAAATCTGAGTTCACAGCAGGAGAAGCACTGGCGGTCACCAGAAGTGAATTTACAGCAGTGAATTAACACATCCACAAGGAGTTTTCACAGGATCTCTGCTCATGGTTTTTTAAAAATATTACAAAGAGGAACTTCACCAAAGCAGATTTTAACGATTTGTTTAAATCCTTTTTCAAAAGTCAGAAGAAAAGCCATGGCCTGCGTAACACTCATGAAAACTGCCTGAAGAGCAGCCAGGGCACAAGTAGGAAACAAGAAGACTGTTTTTTTTTGTTACCACCGCTTTCTTTCTTCATCTCTTTATCCTGTGAGGTGCTTTCACTTAACAGGAAATGTTCAGAGCCACTTTCCACAACAAAGAAAGCAGTGGTGGTGTAGCATGAAAACATTCCTGAGCATTATCTGAATAACGCTAACTTCAGCAGATCCCATTTTTAAAAAATGTTACTGCATAACTTTTGTATCAGACACTGAATTAGTACCATACTTGACTAAATTCCCATGCTTATATTGGGCTCCAGTGTCGGCCTGAGATGCTCCTATTTTGTTGGAGCAACTAGCTTAGAATGGTGCATCTTAGAAATTGCAATTCTTGGCATTAGTTAGCTCCAGTTCTAGCGAGTTAGAATAGTTTCATTTTAGAACAGATTTTTTTTTCAAAAGGGGCATGTCCAGCCACTTATGCCTGTTTTGCAAGTTTAGGCAGCGAAAACTTACTCCAAACTAACTTAGCATGGAGTACGTGTAGATTTTTGTACACTCAGAAAACATTGCCAACACTTATAAATCAGGCGTAGGGATCGAGAGATTCGGGGAAGGGGGGGGGGGAAGGGGAAGGGGAAGGGAAGGGGAAGGGAAGTTTACAAACATTAAACGCTTCACTTTTACAATAAAGAGGCGTCATCAATCATAAATTATAAATAAATGAATAAAATTTAAAAAAATTTACATTTCTACTCACCTACTGCAGGC
>NC_091978.1:231858899-231998832 GCF_044704955.1 Pristiophorus japonicus
GGAGATGTGTGTGTGGGGGGGTGGGTGGGGAGATGTGTGTGTGGGGGGTGGGGGGGGTGTGGGGTGGGGAGATGTGTGTGTGGGGGGGGTGGGTGGGGAGATGTGTGTGTGGGGGGGGTGGGTGGGGAGATGTGTGTGTGGGGGGGGTGGGTGGGGAGATGTGTGTGTGGGGGGGGTGGGTGGGGAGATGTGTGTGTGGGGGGGGTGGGTGGGGAGATGTGTGTGTGGGGGGGGTGGGTGGGGAGATGTGTGTGTGGGGGGGGGTGGGTGGGGAGATGTGTGTGTGGGGGGGGGTGGGTGGGGAGATGTGTGTGTGGGGGGGGGTGGGTGGGGAGATGTGTGTGTGGGGGGGGGTGGGTGGGGAGATGTGTGTGTGGGGGGGGTGGGTGGGGAGATGTGTGTGTGGGGGGGGGTGGGTGGGGAGATGTGTGTGTGGGGGGGGGTGGGTGGGGAGATGTGTGTGTGGGGGGGGGTGGGTGGGGAGATGTGTGTGTGGGGGGGGTGGGTGGGGAGATGTGTGTGTGGGGTGGTGGGGAGATGTGTGGTGGGGAGGGTGGGTGGGGAGATGTGTGGAGGGGGGTGGGTGGGGAGATGTGTGGGGTGTGGGTGGGTGGGGAGATCGGGATCGGGGTGGGGTGGGTGGGGGGGATCGGGGTGGGGGGGGGGATCGGGGTTGGGGGGGTGGGTGGGGAGATCGGGATCGGGGGGGGTGGGGTGGGGAAAGGGGAGATCGGAATCGGGGGGGATGGGGTGGGCAAAGGGGAGATCGGGGGGGTGTGGGATGGGGAATGGGGAGATCGGGGGGGTGTGGGATGGGGAATGGGGAGATCGGGGGTTGGGATGGGGAAAGGGGAGATCGGGGGGGAAGAGGAGAGATCCGGGGGCGGGGGAAGGGGAGGGGGAGGAAGTAGAGGAGAGATCTGGGGGAGGAGGAGGAAGAGAGGAGGGATCCCGGGGAGGTGGGGGGCGGGGGAAGAAAGAGAGGAAGAGGAGAGATCCCGGAGAAATGAAGAGGAGAGATACCAGGGCGGGGGGTGGGGGTGGGGGGGCCGGAGAAAGGAGAGATCCCGGGGTGGGGTGGGGGGGAGAAAGAGGAGAGATCCCAGGGGGGGGGGGGGCTGGAGAAAGAGGAGAGATCCCAGGGGGAGGGGGGGGGGGAAGAGGAGAGATCCGGGGGAGGAAGAGGAGAGCTTGAGGGGGTGGGGGGAGGAGAGATTGGAGGTGAAGGGGGCGGGTAAGAGAGGAGAGATCGGGGGTTGGAGGGGGGAGAAGCGAGATCGGGGGCCGGAGGGGTGGTGGTGATTGCTGGTGGTGGTGGGGTGTTCGGGATCGTAGGGGGTGGAGGATAGAGACACAATTTTTATTAAATTAAAGATGACCTATCAGCTCTGTCTACATACCGCCCACTGAAGATAAACTGAAAACCACCTTTTCCAGGATGGTCTGCAGCTCTGGTGGTAAATCAGGAATTTTGTAATTTTGGCTGGTATGTTGGTGGTCTGCATGGGCGGGCATTATGCATTCCGCCCGGCGGTATGGCACTGATGAATTTTCCGCCGGGAGGTATGGTATGTAGGTGTGTTTGATTGATTTTGCAATTTTGGTGGTACGTCGACCAATTTCGGCCCCATCTGATTACACCCTTACCTCACCATACTGCTGCTGAAGCCCTCACCCATGATTTCATCCCTCTATTTGTGTCTTGAAAATTCTGTATTTTTCTTGTTGATTGGGCCAGAAATTGCTGGGATTATAATGCATTAACAACACTTAAAAATCTAACAAGTTGTAGTATTAAAAAGCATGCCATGAGTTATGATTCTCCGCAAATTGCTGGAAAATTGCTAACCCCGCAATTAGCTTCACCAAAGCTGATAAAACTAACTTGTTGCCGTGAAGCTCCTCATTGAAGTTAATGGCAATCATGAAATTGCTGGATATACATCGTTAATACAAACTATTCCCGCCGTAGCCATTTAGGACAAGTAATTCATCATCATTATAGGCAGTCCCTTGGAGTCGCGGATGACTTGCTTCCACATTAAAAATGAGTTGTTAGATGACGGATTTTAAAAAAAAAAGTAATTAATGTTGTAGAGGATCCTGTTAATGATGTGATTTATGATCATGACGAACACTCAACCACAGAGGCTCAGAAAGAGAACAATGAAGCTGTGGAGTCTCCAGAAGGTAGTGAATTGTTCCTAGAGGTTTTTAAACTTTTTATCTGTCTTACCAGTATTTTTGTGCCAGTCTTGGCATCCATGCATACTCCTGTTAGTGTCGCAGGGCAATAATTTTCAGCATGCAAAGCTGTTTCGTCATATGGAAATGCAGATTAGGTTTTTTTTTCAAATAGTAACATATTGGGATACTGTGAGTAATTTGAGACATGACTTTGGTAAATGTAACATAACGTATTTGGGAGGGAAAAGTACTTTGGACCTATGGTTGCCAAAGCTCTCCACCACTTGGGTTTTCCTCGTCATTTCTGGATGTATCATAGACTAATTGACAGAGATTTGCCAATTCCTATGTTCCAGTGAAAGTGGTGCACTGTTCCTGATCATAATGGACAGGACTGCATGTTCTATACTTGAGTCAAGAATACAATTCCCAAACACAACTGAGTTACAATGTCCTCTTCTTCTGCTTGTTCTTTGTAATATTTTTCTTTTTCTTTTTCTCTTTTTTTCTCTCTGCACTCTCCCTCTCTTTATTTCTCTTTCTGTCTCTAATTCACCCTATTTCCTTCTGTCGTTCGCTCTATTTCTTTCAACATTCAGGAAGGATAGAATAAAAGGAAAAGGAGGTGGGGTAGCATTGCTGGTTAAAGAGGAGATTAATGCAATAGTTAGGAAAGACATTAGCTTGGATGATGTGGAATCTATATGGGTAGAGCTGCAGAACACTAAAGGGCAAAAATCGTTAGTGGGAGTTGTGTACAGACCTCCAAACAGTAGTAGTGATGTTGGGGAGGGCATCAAACAGGAAATTAGGAGTGCATGCAATAAAGGTGCAGCAGTTATAATGGGTGACTTTAATATGCACATAGATTGGGCTAGCCAAACTGGAAGCAATACGGTGGAGGAGGATTTCCTGGAATGCATAAGGGATGGTTTTCGAGACCAATATGTCGAGGAACCAACTAGGGGGGAGGCCATCTTAGACTGGGTGTTGTGTAATGAGAGAGGATTAATTACCAATCTCATTGTGCGAGGCCCCTTGGGGAAGAGTGACCATAATATGGTGGAATTCTGCATTAGGATGGAGAATGAAACAGTTAATTCAGAGACCATGGTCCAGAACTTAAAGAAGGGTAACTTTGAAGGTATGAGGCATGAATTGGCTAAGATAGATTGGCTAATGATACTTAAGGGGTTGACTGTGGATGGGCAATGGCAGACATTTAGAGAACGCATGGATGAATTACAACAATTGTACATTCCTGTCTGGCGTAAAAATAAAAAAGGGAAGGTGGCTCAACCGTGGCTATCTAGGGAAATCAGGGATAGTATTAAAGCCAAGGAAATGGCATACAAATTGGCCAGAAATAGCAGCGAACCTGGGGACTGGGAGAAATTTAGAACTCAGCAGAGGAGGACAAAGGGTTTGATTAGGGCAGGGAAAATGGAGTACGAGAAGAAGCTTGCAGGGAACATTAAGGCGGATTGCAAAAGTTTCTATAGGTATGTAAAGAGAAAAAGGTTAGTAAAGACAAACGTAGGTCCCCTGCAGTCAGAATCAGGGGAAGTCATAACGGGGAACAAAGAAATGGCAGACCAATTGAACAAGTACTTTGGTTCAGTATTCACTAAGGAGGACACAAACAACCTTCCGGATATAAAAGTGGTCAGAGGGTCTATTAAGGAGGAGGAACTGAGGGAAATCTTTATTAGTCGGGAAATTGTGTTGGGGAAATTGATGGGATTGAAGGCCGATAAATCCCCAGGGCCTGATGGACTGCATCCCAGAGTACTTAAGGAGGTGGCCTTGGAAATAGCGGATGCATTGACAGTCATTTTCCAACATTCCATTGACTCTGGATCAGTTCCTATCGAGTGGAGGGTAGCCAATGTAACCCCACTTTTTAAAAAAGGAGGGAGAGAGAAAGCAGGGAATTATAGACCGGTCAGCCTGACCTCAGTAGTGGGTAAAATGATGGAATCAATTATTAAGGATGTCATAGCAGCGCATTTGGAAAATGGTGACATGATAGGTCCAAGTCAGCATGGATTTGTGAAAGGGAGATCATGCTTGACAAATCTTCTGGAATTTTTTGAGGATGTTTCCAATAAAGTGGACAAAGGAGTACCAGTTGATGTGGTATATTTGGACTTTCAGAAGGCTTTCGACAAGGTCCCACACAGGAGATTAATGTGCAAAGTTAAAGCACATGGGATTGGGGGTAGTGTGCTGACATGGATTGAGAACTGGTTGTCAGACAGGAAGCAAAGAGTAGGAGTAAATGGGTACTTTTCGGAATGGCAGGCAGTGACTAGTGGGGTACCGCAGGGTTCTGTGCTGGGGCCCCCAGCTGTTTACATTGTACATTAATGATTTAGACGAGGGGATTAAATGTAGTATCTCCAAATTTGCGGATGACACTAAGTTGGGTGGCAGTGTGAGCTGCGAGGAGGATGCTATGAGGCTACAGAGTGACTTGGATAGGTTAGGTGAGTGGGCAAATGCGTGGCAGATGAAGTATAATGTGGATAAATGTGAGGTTATCCACTTTGGTGGTAAAAACAGAGAGACAGACTATTATCTGAATGGTGACAGATTAGGAAAAGGGAAGGTGCAACGAGACCTGGGTGTCATGGTACATCAGTCATTGAAGGTTGGCATGCAGGTACAGCAGGCGGTTAAGAAAGCAAATGGCATGTTGGCCTTCATAGCGAGGGGATTTGAGTACAGGGGCAGGGAGGTGTTGCTACAGTTGTACAGGGCCTTGGTGAGGCCACACCTGGAGTATTGTGTACAGTTTTGGTCTCCTAACTTGAGGAAGGACATTCTTGCTATTGAGGGAGTGCAGCGAAGATTCACCAGACTGATTCCCGGGATGGTGGGACTGACCTATCAAGAAAGACTGGATCAACTGGGCTTGTATTCACTGGAGTTCAGAAGAGTGAGAGGGGACCTCATAGAAACGTTTAAAATTCTGACGGGTTTGGACAGGTTGGATGCAGGAAGAATGTTCCCAATGTTGGGGAAGTCCAGAACCAGGGGTCACAGTCTAAGGATAAGGGGTAAGCCATTTAGGACCGAGATGAGGAGAAACTTCTTCACCCAGAGAGTGGTGAACCTGTGGAATTCTCTACCACAGGAAGTAGTTGAGGCCAATTCACTAAATATATTCAAAAGGGAGTTAGATGAAGTCCTTACTACTCGGGGGATCAAGGGGTATGGCGTGAAAGCAGGAAGTGGGTACTGAAGTTTCATGTTCAGCCATGAACTCATTGAATGGCGGTGCAGGCTAGAAGGGCTGAATGGCCTGCTCCTGCACCTATTTTCTATGTTTCTATGTTTCACTACCCATATCTTTCATTAATTAAGGAGATAAGCTATTGGGGTCCCAGATGTGACATAGACATTGCGCCGTTATATTGTCGATGTTCCAGCAATTTGCAGTGCAAATATAGTGTGATGTATAGTGAGCTAAAAAGTCCAATTAATGTCGTTCACTGCAAAATCTGCCATTTCAGCAATTTCTGACCAACTTTTTTTTTGTAGTTGTTGACTACTCTGTATTTTGGTCCAGATTTTGCAATAGGAACAACGGTGTGGCTATCCATGCTCACTGTTATTATGGAGTAAATTGGACAGCAACTTCTGGCATCAGCACATGCGCATTTAAACATGGAAATCCAGAAGTTACTGTCCGATTTGCCCTGCTCCACAAGCTGTGCTACGCTCTGAGACTCCGCATTAAAATGCATGAAGGACATGAAGTTGCGGTATCTAGTAGATACTCACTAAACACGCCAGAACATTTTACAGCTGGCGCATTCAGGTGTAAGTGAATTTTTAATGGTGTGATAAGTCTTAATTACTGCTAAACAACCTCTCTGGCACTGCAAATTTACTTTTGCAGATGTGGCGTCTCACTTCTTCAAATTTAAAAAAAAATTATTTTTCTAACTTTTTCTCAATCCCCTCTTTTCCTCTTTATTTTAGAAACATAGAAAATAGGTGCAGGAGTAGCCATTTGGTCCTTCGACCCTGCACCACCAATTCAATATGACCATGGCTGATCATGCAACTTCAGTACCCCATTCCTGCTTTCTCTCCATACCCCTTGATCCCTTTAGCTGTAAAGGTCACATCTAACTCCCTTTTGAATATATCTAACGAACTGACCTCAACAACTTTCTGTGGTAGAGAATACCACAGGTTCACAATTCTGAGTGAAGAAGTTTCTCCTCATCTCGGTCCTAAATGGCTTACCCCTTATCCTTAGACTGTGACCTCTGGTTTTGGACTTCCCCAACATCGGGAACATTCTTCCTGCATCTAAGCTGTCCAATCCTGTCACAGTTTTATATGTTTCTATGAGATCCCCTCTCATTCTTCTAAATTCCAGTGAATATAAGCCTAGCCGATCCAGTCTTTCTTCATTTGTCAGTCCAGCCATCCCGGGAATCAGTCTTGGTGTACCTTAGCTGCATTCCCTCAATAGCAAGAATGTCCTTCCTCAGATTAGGAGACCAAAATTGTACACAATATTCGAGGTGTGGCCTCACCAAGGCCCTGTACAACTACAGTAAGACCTCCCTGCTCCTATACTCAAATCCTCTCGCCACGAAGGCCAACATGCCATTTGCCGCATTCACCGCCTGCGGTACCTGCATGCCAACTTTCAATGACTGATGTACCATGACACGCAGGTCTCGTTGCACCTCTCTTTTTCCTAATCTGTCACCATTCAGATATTCTGCCTCTGTTTTTGCCACCAAAGTGGATAACCTCACATTTATCCACATTATACTGCATCTCCGTGCATTTGTTCACTCACCTAACCTGTCCAAGTCACCCTGCAGCCTCTTAGCATCCTCCTCACAGCTCACACTGCCACCCAGCTTAGTGTCATCTGCAAACTTGGAGATATTACATTCAATTCCTTCATCCAAATCATTGTATATTGTAAATAGCTGGGGGCCCTGCACTGAACCTTGCAGTACCCCACCAGTCACTGCCTGCCATTCTGAAAAGACCTGTTTATTCCTACTCTTTGCTTCCTGTCTGCCAACCAGTTCTCTCTCCATGTCAATACATTACCCCCAATACCATGTACTTTAATTTTGCACACTAATCTCTTGTGTGGGACCTTGTCAAAACCTTTTGAAAGTCAAAATGCATTTCTCCTTTGTCCACTCTACTAGTTACATCCTCAAAAAATTCTAGAAGATTTGTCAAGCATGATTTCCCTTTCATAAATCCATGCTGACTTGGACTGATCCTGTCACTGCTTTCCAAATGCACTGCTCTTACATCGTTAATAATTGATTCCATCATTTTACCCACTACCGATGTCAGGCTGACCGGTCTATAATTCCCTGTTTTCTCTTTCCCTCCTTTTTTAAAAAAGTGGGGTTACATTGGCTACCTTCCACTCCATAGGAACTGATCCAGAGTCTAATGAATGTTGGAAAATGACAGTCAATGCATCCGCTATTTCCAAGGCCACCTCCTTAAATACTCTGAAATGCAGACCATCAGGCCCTGGGGATTTATCGGCCTTCAATCCCATCAATTTCCCCAACACAATTTCCTGACTAATAAGGGTTTCCCTCAGTTCCTCCTTCTTACTATACCCTCTCACCCCTTTTATATCTGGAAGGTTGTTTGTGTCCTCCTTCGTGAATACCGAACCAAAGTACTTGTTCAATTGGTCTGCCATTTCCTTGTTCCCAGTTATGACTTCCCCTGATTCTGACTGCAGGGGACTTACGTTTGTCTTTACATATCTATAGAAGTTTTTGCCATCCATTTTAATGTTCCCTGCAAGCTTCCTCTCGTACTCTATTTTCCCTGCCCTAATCAAACTCTTTGTCCTCCTCTGCTGGGTTCTAAATTTCTCCCAGTCCCTGGGTTCGCTGCTATTTCTGGCCAATTTGTATGCCACTTCCTTGGCTTTAATACTATCCCTGATTTCCCTTGATAGCCATGGTTGAGTCACCTTCCCTTTTTTATTTTTACGCCAGACAGGAATGTACAATTGTTGTAGTTCATTCATGCGGTCTCTAAATGTCTGCCATTGCCCATCCACTGTCAACCCCTTAAGTATCATTCGCCAACCTGTCCTAGCCAATTCACGCCTCATACCTTCAAAGTTACCCTTCTTTAAGTTCTGGACCATGGTCTCTGAATTAACTGTTTCATTCTCCATCCTAATGTAGAATTCCACCATATTATGGTCACTCTTCCCCAAGGGGCCTTGCACAACGAGATTGCTAATTAATCCCCTCTCATTACACAACACTATGTTAGTAAACAAAACATTTTTTAACATGATAGCTTAATTTTCCTCTGGATAGCTGGCACTGTCTTTCAGAAGTTAACACGTGGGTTCCTGAAGCTGTGTTAGTATTTTCAGTAGAATACAAGTCTTCAGACCACAATAAGATATGCCTACATTGGGGTGGGTGCAGAGAAAAGTAACACAATTGATTTCAATTCTAAAGGAGGATGATATGAAAGATTTAAAAAGTAGGTGATTAAAGGAGGAATCTCATCAAAGTATATAAATATTAAATGGTGTAGATATTAAGTTGTGTAGATAATGTAAGCTTAGAATATTACATTAAAGTAAGCCCAGGAAGTGTGACAGAAGCTCATAAATCAACATTAGTGGAAGGTAAATGTTTTTAAAAAAAAAAAAAACCACAGGAAGAATTTATTCATGTGTAATAAATGTTTGGAATAAGTTGCTATGCAGGGTATTAGAGGCAAAAACTTTGTGGAACTTCTAAATTAAATTGTCTGCTAAAATGCAAAATGTGGGTTAATAGAATTTGGGGTCACGTTGCTTTTTCTTTTCGCTGATTTTTTAAAATCTAGAAATCATGTGTGAAAGTTATGTGCAAACTATAGTCCGAAACATGGATGCATTTTATAATCCCAGAGTTGTTCATATAATCACACAGCAGGTAAATAAAGTGAGAGAAGTTAAATGTGGATTTTAATTTTAAATTAAATTTATCACCGTGATGGCATCTCCTTGTTACACTTTTTTAATGGCGATAACCTTATAAATGTAAATATAACACTGGTGCAGTAGGGACTGTTCGTCTTTGGTTGAGATTAAGGGATATTATTTTGACAGTCAAATTATTATTGTTACGGTGATCTTGCTATTTGATATGAAAAATTGATGCAAAAAATAGGAACTTGTTATATTCTTAGCTTGATGACCATAAAAGTCCTCCAATTTTAAAAAGATATGTAAGACAGAAAGGGCCAACCAGAATGCTTCTGACCTTTCCACAGTTGAACTATCCGAGGTATCAGGAACTTGAATTTTCTTATCGGAAATACTTATAGTCTGCATCCCAGAGTACTTAAGGAAGTGGCCCTAGAAATGGTAGATGCATTGGTGGTCATTTTCCAACATTCCATGGACTATGGATCAGTACCTATGGATTGGAAGGTAGCTAATGTAACCCCACTTTTTAAAAAAGGAGGGAGAGAGAAAACAGGGAATTATAGACCGGTTAACCTGACATCTGTGGTGGGGAAAATGCAATCAATTATTAAAGATGTTATAGCAGTGCATTTGGAATGCAGTGACAGGATCGGTCCAAGTCAGCATGGATTTATGAAAGCGAAATCATGCTTGGCAAATCTAGAGTTTTCTGAGGATGTAACTAGTAGAGTGGATAAGGGCGAACCTGTGGATGTGGTGTATTTGGACTTTCAAAAGGCTTTTGATAAGGTCCCACACAAGAGATTAGTGTGCAAAATTAAGACACATGATATTGGGGGTAATGTATTGACGTGGATAGAGAACTGGTTGGCAGACAGGAAGCAAAGAATGGGAATAAAAGGGTCCTTTTCAGAATGGCAGGCAGTGACTAGTGGAGTGCCGCAGGGTTCAGTGCTGGGACCCCAGCTACTTAAATATACATTACTGATTTAGACGAAGGAATTGAATGTAATATCTTCAAGTTTGCAGATGACACTAAGCTGGGTGGCAGTGTGAGCTGCGAGGAGGATGCTAGGAGGCTGCAAGGGGACTTGGACAGGTTAGGTGCATGGGCAAATGCATGGCAGATGCAGTATAATGTGGATAAGTGTGAGGTTATCCACTTTGGTGGCAAAAACAGGAAGGCAGATTATTATCTGAATGGTGACAGATTAGTAAAAGGGGAGGTGCAACAAGACCTGGGTGTCATGGTACATCAGTCATTGAAGTTTGGCATGCAGGTGCAGCAGGCGGTGAAGAAGGCAAATGGCATGCTGGCCTTCATAGCGAGAGGATTTGAGTATAGGAGCAGGGAGGTCTTACTGCAGTTGTACAGTGTCTTGGTGAGGCCACACCTTGAATATTGCGTGCAGTTTTGCTCTCCTAATCTGAGGAAGGACGTTCTTGCTATTGAGGGAGTGCAACGAAGGTACACCAGACTGATTCCCGGGATGGCAGGACTGACATGAAGAAAGACTGGATCGACTAGGCTTATATTCACTGGAATTTAGAAGAATGAGAGAGGATCTCAAGGAAACATATAAAATTCTGATGGGATTGGACAGGTTAGATGCAGGAAGAATGTTCCGGATGTTGGGGAAGTCCAGAACCAGGGGGTCACAGTCTAAGGATAAGAGGTAAGCCATTTAGGACCGAGATGAGGAGAAACTTCTTCACTCAGGGAGTTGTGAACATGTGGAATTCTCTACCACAAAGTTGTTGAGGCCAGTTTGTTGGATATATTCAAAAGGATGTTAGATGTGGCCCTTATGGCTAAAGGGATCAAGGTGTATGGAGAGAAAGCAGGTATGGGGTACTGAAGTTGCATGATCAGCCATTATCATATTGAATGGTGGTGCAGGCTCGAAGGGCCGAATGGCCTACTCCTGCACTTACTTTTATGTTTCTATGTTAATGAATTTGGTTTTGAGAAGGAAGTGATTTTTTTGTGTTTAAAATCATGGAAAGGCGTCAATGCGATGCACCAGTAGAGGTAATATAACCATCCAGATTTCTTGTACATAGTTCCAAATGAGGAAGAAGGTTGTTGGTATCCAGAAGAAGGTGGAGGCATCTACTCCTGAGTTTTGCTTGCATTTCTTGTGGGTCCTAAGATGCATGACAAACTTTAGCTTGGAATTGAGGGTATCATTTGAAGCATTGTAAATAGCCTCCGGCCTGGGAATCCCGGCCTCCCCGGGTCCGTACGAAGTTTCTACGCATCAGGAAGGCATCGGAAAAGTCGGTTTTCAGCACACAATGCGCACGCACTGAAAACTGGCGTTTCCGATCTGTCAGGCTGGAGCTTGACAGATCTCACGCACATCGGGAGCAAGGACATTTGCATGGGCAAGATTGCGGTATTGACCCATGCCTTGCCCAGGAAATGTCCTCAAAATTCTTGCACCTGATAAAAGCAGGCGCATAGCCGACTTTTACAGGCATAAGAGTTTAAAAACATACAAAAATATAATTAAATTAAATTTTAAAAACACTTTTTAAAAAAAAAAACCCTGCCCATCACGTTACATTTATTTTTAACCATAATTTTAAAAAGTTTTTAAAAAATCTCACGTTTTTTTCTCAGATATTTATTAACTTTAATTTCAATTAATTTTAATTATGTGAGGTGTTTTTTATTTTTTATTACGTTTAGTGTCTTTGCTTTTTTTTTCTCTTTAATAGCAATGAGAACTCGTAAATGCGGAGTTCTCATTGCTATTAATGAGAAAGCTGTGGAAAGCTGTACCTGTTTGGCTGAGCAGTCACACGTGAGTGCACCTTCTTCGTGGGAACCTGGAGGACGGGAGCGCGCTCCACAGCGCGGGAAGAAAAGGCCTCCCTAACGGAATTGTAGGCTCCTCCCGGACCACCAGGTAGATTCGTAGACATTTTTAAGATCGGAGGCATCTGTCCGCGAGAAGTCTCCGATTGCAATTCCTGGGCCGTTATCTTTTCTCAAAGACTTTTCATTGTGTCAAAGCTACATTATCTGCATTACTTGAAGTTGGAAGTGACAGCCGAGAATCAGCAAACCAAGGCTGAGGCTCCCAGTCTGCAGTGCTCCTCTGCTGTGGAGGACAGGGGGATGTTCCTGGTCAGTTCATCAGGCTGAGTGGCAGAGATTAGCCTTATTCTTCAAAGAGCCACCCACCAATCGGTATTCTCCTCCAAATCACTGGCTTGCTGCACAACAAAGGCATCTGGATTGTTTCCTGGATAGTGGCGAGTAACGTGCATAATGATGTTTCTTATGGTTAGATATTGCTTTGACATTACATGCAAATCCATTCTGATAACATCGGTCATGTGGTTTATGTGAATTACGCCCACGTTGTCTCCAATAACCTGCACTTAAGGAAACTCTACCACCCAGTGAAAGCTTTGTACCTGGTTCAGGAAAAGTGATCAAGGCATTTCCCTAATTTTAAGAATCTGGCTAGTCAAAAACGACTGGCTGGTTGTCATTTCCTTTTGTTACATTACACCAGTACACTTCTTGTCTACAAAAATCATGCAGGGTACGTAAAGAAGGGTTTTCACACACTAAGGTTCAGACTGGAGTAAAAATGAATGGCTCAGAAATTGCGGTTGGCATCGTAGCTATGGAGTACGCCACTAACTTCCGAAATGAATGCGAACTTAACTTGTGCAGGGCCCAGAACGTAGACGTGTCAAATGTAAACATCTTTGTCTCTTCCGTTGAAATTACATTTTAAAAACTTTTAATTAAACTGGTACTTGAACTTATTTAATATATCAGCATTTTGTTAAAATTATGTAACACAATATCAACAATAATTTTGCATCTTTTTTCCTCTTGAATGTTAAAAAAGATAATTTGAGGTCAGTGAAAAGATTCTCCTGCTTTGACCATTTGCTGACATGGAATAAATCATTTCGCTGTTCAACCTTCTATCAAGGTTAAACAGTTTCTATCACTTGGGAAGTGTATTAAACATTACGTTATTTATATTTCATGTTAAGAAACCTGTTCCTTTTATTATTTGCACCAAGGAGCGTTGTAGAGTGTTTTGCTAGCTAATTACCTGTGCTGTACTTCAAACATCTCTGCTTTTTAAATTAAGGATGTGTTTGGATTCATTTTATGTAAATCAGTAAGGTTTTTATTTTTTTAAGTCTAGTATTTAATATCCTGTCAAAGTTCCATTACAGCTGATTATGATTCAACAGCACTGAAAGGCATTGGCAATGATCCTTTTGATTTACTATACACCATGCATGTAACACATCAGCTGTAGGCCCCTTTACAATGTTATATAAAATAATTAAATAGCAAAATGGTTTATTTTATACATTTGGAGGAAGTATAAATGATCTGTGGCAAAAGCTCAGTTCTTGATCATACAATTGGAACAAAAAAAAGACTTGCATTTTTATTGCAGGAAGTAAAGCTGGAATTGGAAAGCAAAAATGTTGGGCTCAATTTTCCCCAAGCCCATTTTCTGGTGTATTGCCAGAATTACACTGCTTATTCAGGTCCAGAATTGCGCCAGAAAAACATGTCCAAACTTTCCCCGATGCTTCTTCTGTAATCCGGAGCCGCGCAGCATAGCCAGTCGCTTCCGGGTGGGTGTAGCCTGCATTCTGCGCCGAAAAACGCAGCTGGGCCTTCAGCGCATGCGCGGGGAAAAAAATTGCATTCTTGACGTCGCTGAAATGGGGTCACATGCGCAGTAGAGCTCAGAGTTGACAGTCGACCATTTTTAAAGAGCAAGTTGTGTGTGTGCACCAGAAAGAATGCTGTGTGTGCATTGCCCCAGTCCGCTGTGGCCCCCCCCCCCCCCCCCCCCCAGTGCGTGCCTTCCCCGGTCCGCTGTGGCTCCCCACCCCCCGCGTGCGTGCCTTTCCCGGTCCGCCGTTGGCCCCACCCCCCCCCCCCCCCCCCCCCCCCCCCCAGAGTGTGTGCCTTCCCCGATCTGCTGTGGCCTCCGTTTCCCGCCCCTAGTCCAGGCCGAATGGCCTCCGATTTACTTACCTGTACCAATTTCTTTAACTCTCCAAGGGTTTTCTTGAGAGGCCACATACGCTGACCTAAGCAGAAATGGAGTAACTTATCAGCTGGCCAAAGTTCACTAAATGGCCAGAATTGGCGTAGGTGGCTGGTTACACCCTCTTTGGATGAAAAAAAAACTTACCTAAAAAAAATAACGTAACTAAATGAGTTACGCTGGTGCAAATTGATTGGGGAAACTGTGGATTTTTATGTTAGGTCAGAAAAAGCAGCCTGCTCCAAAAAAATGGCGCAAATCACTGGGGAAAATTGAGCCCGTAGAAAGTGAATATGAAGGACCGAGGAAATGAATGCTCGAAAGTAGTCAACAAGGAGATTTGGCTGTACTAAATGGTATATACTTCAATGCAAGGAGTATAGCGAATAAGACAGATGAGCTGAGAGTACAGGTCGACACTTGGGAGTATGATATTATAGCTATTACAGAGACATGGCTAAAAGAGGGGAGGTATGGCAGCTCAATATTCCTGGTTACAGGATTTTAAGATGGAATAGAGGAAGGGGGGTGGGGAATTGTGGTATTGATTAAAGAAAGTATTATAGCTGTGAGGAGGGATAATATGTTGGAGGGATCATCAAACAAGGCCAATGTGGGTCAAACTGAAAAACAAAAAAGGGGCGATCACACTGCTGGGAGTGTACTATAGACCCCCAAACAGTGAGGAGGAGATAGAAGAGCAAATATGTAGGCAAATTTCTGAAAAGTGCAAAAACTATAGGGCAGTAATCGGGGATTTCAACTATCCTAATATGAACTGGGATAAAATTAGTGTGAAGAGTATAGAGGGTGCGGAATTCCTAAAATGCATTCAGGAGAACGCTTTTCGCCAGTATATAGCAAGTCCAACACAGGAGGGGGCGGTTCTGGACTTAGTTTTAGGGAATGAAGCTGGGCAGGTGGAAGGAGTATCAGTGGGAGAGCTTAAAAAGCCAATTTTGCTAAGGTGACAGGTAAGTTAGCCATCGTGGACTGGAAACAGCTACTTGAAGGTACATCGGTGTCAGAGCAGTGGGAGTCATTCAAAGAGGAGATCCGGAGGGTTCAGACCAAATATGTGCCCTTAAAGAAAAAGAGTGGGACTAACAAATCTCAAGTGCTCTGGATGTCTAGGGATATACAGGGTAGGATAAAGAAAAAAAGGGAGGCTTATGACAGATACCGAGGGCTAAATACTGCAGAATCTCTAGAAAGAGTATAGAACGTGCAAGGGTGAAATTAAAAAGGATATTAGGAAAGCAAAGAGAGAGCATGAAACATTTTTGGCAAGGGAAATCCAAAGATATTTTATAAGTATATTAACAAGATAACTAAAGAAAAGGTGGGGCCTATTAGAGTCCACGAGAATAGTGTGTGTGTGGAGGTGGGAGACGTGGGTATGGTTCTTAATGAATACTTTGCATCTGTTTTCACAAAAGAGAGGGGCGATGCAGACATTGGGGAGGAGGAGGAGTGTGAAATATTAGATGAAATAAACATAGTGAGAGAGGAGGTATTAAGGGGTTTAGCAGCTTTGAAAATGGATAAGTCCCCAGGCCCGGATGAAATGGATCCCAGGCTGTTAAGCGAAGCAAAAGAGGAAATAGCAGATGCTCTGACCATCATTTTTCAATCTTCTCTGGCTTCAGGCATAGTGCCGGAGGACTGCTAATGCTGTCCCTTTGTTTAAGAAGGGAGAAAGAGATGGACCGAGTAATTACAGACCAGTCAGCTTAACCTTGGTGGTGGGAGAATTCTCAAGGACAGGATAAATTTAGAAAGACTGGATCAGTCAAGAACAGTCAGCACGGATCTGTTAAGGGAAGATAGTGTCTGAAGAACTTGATTGAATTTTTTGAAGATGTACCAAGGAGGGTCGATGAGGGCATTGCGTTTGATATAGTGTATATGGATTTTAGCAAGGCTTTTGATAAGATCCCACATGTCAGATTAGTCACGAAAGTAGAAGCCTGTGGGATCCAGGGCAAAGTGGCAAGTTGGATCCAAAATTGGCTCAGTGGCAGGAAGCCGAGGATAATGGTTGTTGGGTGTTTTTGTGATTGGAAGGCTGTTTCCAGTGGGGTTCTGCTAGGCTCAGTACTAGGTCCCTTTCTTTTTGTGATATACATTAATGATATAGACTTGAATATAGAGGGTATGATTGACACTCAAATCGGCTGTGTGGTTAAAAATGAAGAAAGCTGTAGACTGCAGGAAGATATCAATGGACTGGTCAGGTGGGCAGAACAGTGGCAAATGGAATTAAATCTGGAGAAGTGTGAGGTCATGCATTTTGGGAGCGCTAACCAGGCAAGGCAATACACTTTGGGGGGTGAAATTGGTCGACCGCCCATTTCTCGGTGGTATGTTGTTTCATACCGCCGGGACGGAGTGTGCGCGATTTTCATCAGTTTTTTCTCGGCGGTATGCTGAGCGCAGCGCAGTGAGCGGAGCGAAGTGTAGCCGGCAGAGTGCGAGCGGTGAGCCCTTTTCACTCTGGGAATCTTTGGGTCCCGAGTTTTACGCACACTGTTGCGAAGCTCCGCCCCCCCCCCCCCCCCCCCCCCCCCCCCCGGCAAGAGACACTGACTAGAATCGACAGAGACTGCTGGCCTGAGAGCGATGCGGAGGTAAGTGGGCGGGGTGGGGGTCGCTTCTTGGGAGGAGGTTGCCATTTGCGGGGGCGGGGGAGAATTGTTGCCATTGTTTGGGGGGGGGGGGAAATGTTGCCATTCTTGGGTTCGGGGGGAAGGATGTTGCCATTTTTGTGGGGGGGGGGGCGGTATTGTTGCCATTTGTGTGGGAGGTTACTGTTGCCATTTGTGTGTGTGGGAGGTTATTGTTGCCATTTGTGTGGGAGGTTATTGTTGCCATTTGTGTGTGGGGGAGGTTATTGTTGCCATTTGTGTGGGGGTGGGGTATTGTTATTTGTGTGTGAGGGGGGGTATTGTTGCCATTTGTGTGTGAGGGGGGGTATTGTTGCCATTTGTGTGTGGGGGGGGGTATTGTTGCCATTTGTGTGTGGGGGGGGGTATTGTTGCCATTTGTGTGTGGGGGGGGTATTGTTGCCATTTGTGTGGGTGGGGTATTGTTGCCATTTGTGGGGAGGGGGGAATGTTGCCATTTGTGGGGGGGCGGGGTTGATCAATTCTTTGGGGGGGAGGGGGGAAACAGATAAAAACATTTTCACAGGTGAAGATGCATACCGCCGACTGAAGATCAACTTAAAACCACCTTTTCCAGGGTGGTCTGCAGGGTAAGTCACCAATTTGGCAATATTGGGCGGTATGTTAGCGGTGTGCATGGGCGGACGGTATGCATACCGCCCGGCGGTATGTAGCTGATGAATTTTCCGCTCGGCGGTATGTTGGCATTTTTCAATCAATTGTGCGGAAAGCCGCCTTTCTGCGGGCGGTATGTGCCGGTATGTCCTCCAATTTCAGATCCATTAATTGGTAGGACACTGAGCAGTGCAGATGAACAAAAGGACATTGGAGTGCATGTCCACAGATCCCTGAAGGTAGCAGGCCAGGTAGATAAGTTGGTTAAGAAGGCATACGGAATACTTGCCTTTATTAGCCGAAGCATAGAATACAAGAGCAGGAGGATTTATGTTTGAACTGTATAAAACACTAGTTGGGTCACAGCTAGAGTACGGTGTACAGTTCTGGTCACTGCATTACAGGAAGGATGTCATTGCACTGGAGAGGGTACAGAGGAGATTTACGAGGATGTTGCTGGGAGTGTAGAATCTTAGCTATGAGGACCGATTGGATAGGCTGGGTTTGTTTTCCTTGGGACAGCGGAGGCTGAGGGGAGACCTTATTGAGGTGTATAAAATTATAAGGGGCCTAGATATAGTGGATAGAAAGGGCCTATTTCCCTTAGCAGAGGGATCAACAACCATAGGGCATAAATTTAAAGTAATTGGTAGAAGGATTTGAGGGGAAATTTCTTCACCCAGAGGGTTGTGGGAACTCACTGCCTGAAAGGGTGGTAGAGGCAGAAACCCTCACCACATTTAAAAAGTACTTGGATGTGCACTTGAAGTGCTGTAACCTGCAAGGCTACGGTCCTAGAGCTGGAAAGTTGGATTTGGCTGTGTAGCCTCTTGTTGGCCGACAAGGACACGATGGGCCGAAATGACCTCCTTCCGTGCTGTAAATTTCTATGATTCTATTCTATGATTTATATACCGCCTTTCGTAATAAGGTGGACAAATTAACTGCGTAGATAGCTGTTAACGGATATGACCAAGGCTGGGAACTCAACATACAGGGGTATTCAACATTCAGGAAGGATAGATAGAAAGGAAAAGGAGGTGGGGTGGCGTTGCTGGTTAAAGAGGAAATTAACGCAATAGTAAGGAAGGACATTAGCTTGGATGAT
Source organism: Pristiophorus japonicus (assembly GCF_044704955.1). Classification (NCBI taxonomy): domain Eukaryota; kingdom Metazoa; phylum Chordata; class Chondrichthyes; family Pristiophoridae; genus Pristiophorus; species Pristiophorus japonicus. The sequence goes on from NC_091978.1 coordinate 231,877,485, forward strand.
ATGGAATTGGTATGGGTGGAGCTACGGAATACCAAAGGGCAGAAAATGCTAGTGGGAGGTGTGTACAGATCACCAAACAGTAGTAGTGAGGTTGGGGACGACATCAAACAAGAAATTAGGGATGCGTGCAATAAAGGTACAGCAGTTATCATGGGCGACTTTAATCTACATATTGATTGGGCTAACCAAACTGGTAGCCATGCAATGGAGGACGATTTCCTGGAGTGTATTAGGGATGGTTTTCTTGACCAATATGTCGAGGAACCAACTAGAGGGCTGGCCATCCTAGACTGGGTGATGTGTAATGAGAAAGGACTAATTAGCAATCTTGTTGTGCGAGGCCCCTTGGGGAAGAGTGACCATAATATGGTAGAATTCTTTATTAAGACGGAGAATGAAACAGTTGATTTAGAGACAAGGGTCCTGAACTTAAGGAAAGGTAACTTCGATGGCATGAGACGTGAATTGGCTAGAATAGACTGGCGAATGATACTTAAAGGATTGACTGTGGATAGGCAATGGCAAACATTTAAAGATCACATGGATGAACTTCAACAATTGTACATCCCTGTCTGGAGTAAAAATAAAACTGGGAAGGTGGCTCAACCGTGGCTAGCAAAAGAAATTAAGGATAGTATTAAATCCAAGGAAGAGGCATATAAATTGGCCAGAAAAAGCAGCAAACCTGAGGACTAAGAGAATTTTATAATACAGCAGAGGAGGACAAAGGGTTTAATTAGGAGGGGGAAAATAGAGTGTGAGCGGAAGCTTGTTGGGAACATAAAAACTGACTGCAAAAGCTTCTATAGATATGTGAAGAGAAAAAGATTAGTGAAGACAAACGTAGGTCCCTTGCAGTCAGATTCAGGTGAATTTATAATGGGGAACAAAGAAATGGTGGACCAGTTAAACAAATACTTTGGTTCTGTCTTCACAAAGGAAGACACAAATAACCTTCCGGAAATACTAGGGGACCGAGGGTCTAGTGAGAAGGAGGAACTGAAGGAAATCCTTATTGGGTGTGAAATTGTGTTAGGGAAATTGATGGGATTGAAGGCTGATAGTCTGCATCTCAGAGTACTTAAGGAAGTAGCCCTAGAAATAGTGGATGCCTTTATGATCATTTTCCAACAGTCTATCAACTCTGGATCAGTTCCTATGGACTGGAGGGTAGCTAATGTAACACCACTTTTTAAGAAAGGAGGGAGAGAGCAAACGGGTAATTATAGACTAGTTAGCCTGACATCAGTCGTGGGGAAAATGTTGAAATGAATTATTAAAGATGAAATAGCGCATTTGGAAAGCAGTGACAGAATCGGTCCAAGTCAGCATGGATTTATGAAAGGGAAATAATGCTTGACAAATCTTCTAGAATTTTTTGAGGATGTAACTAGTAGAGTGGACAAGGGAGAACTAGTGGATGTGGTGTATTTGGACTTTCAAAAGGATTTTGACAAGGTCCCACACACGAGATTGGTGTGCAAAATTAAAGCACATTGTATTGGGGGTAATGTACTGACGTGGATAGAGAACTGGTTGGCTGACAGGAAGCAGAGAGTCGGTCCTTTTCAGAATGGCAGGCAGTGGCTAGTGGGGTGCCGCAGGGCTCAGTGCTGGGACCCCAGCTATTTACAATATACATTAATGATTTAGATGAAGGAATTGAGTGTAATATCTCCAAGTTTGCAGATGACGCTAAGCTGGGTGGCGGTATGAGCTGTGAGGAGGACGCTAAGAGGCTAAAAACACGAAGGCAGAATATTATCTGAATGGTGGCAGATTAGGAAAAGGCGAGGTGCAACGAGACCTGGGTGTTATGGTACATCAGTCATTGAAAGTTGGCATGCAGGTACAGCAGGCGGTGAAGAAGGCAAATGGTATGTTGGTCTTCATAGCCAGGGGATTTGAGTATAAGAGCAGGGAGGTCTTACTGCGGTTGTACAGGGCCTTAGTGAGGCCTCACCTGGAATATTGTGTTCAGTTTTGGTCTCCTAATCTGAGGAAGGATGTTCTTGCTATTCACCTCTGACCTCGGCTCAAACAGTTTGTATCACTATGCCCACAATTTGGGCTTAATTTTGGCCATGACTTGCTCCAATTTTTTGGGGGTAAGTTGGTTTTTCTGGCGTAAGTTTAAAAAATGCCACTTTCCCCAATAAACTTGCTCCAGAGTAAATTAGTTAGGTTCACCAGACCGGGATGGCAGGGCTGACACATGAGGAGAGACTGGATCAATTGGGCCTGTATTAACTGGAGTTCAGAAGGATGAGAGGGGATTTCATAGAAACATATAAAATTCTGACAGGACTGGACAGGTTAGATGCAGGAAGAATGTTCCCGATGTTTGGGAAGTCCAGAACTAGGGGACATAGTCTAAGGATAAGGGGTAAGCCATTTAGGACTGCGATGAGGAGAAAAGTCTTCACTCGGAGAATTGTTAACCTGTGGAATTCCCTATCGCAGAGAGTTGTTGATGCCAGTTCATTGGATATATTCAAGAAGGAGTTAGATATGGCCCTTATGGCTAAAGGGATCAAGGGGTATGGAGAGAAAGCAGGAAAGGGGTACTGAGGTGAATGATCAGCCATGATCTTATTAAATGGTGGTGCAGGCTCGAAGGGCCGAATGGCCTAATCCTGCACCTATTTTCTATGTTTCGATGTTTCACAACCGCCGGACGTCTCAATGTGCTTTACAGCCAATGAAGTACTTTTGGAGTGTAGTCACTGTTGTAATGTGGGAAACATGGCAGCCAATTTGCATACAGCAAGTTCCCACAAACAGCAATGTTATAATGACCAGATAAACTTTTTTTGTTATGTTGATTGAAGGATAAGTATTGGCCAGGATATTGGGGATAACTCCCCTGCTCTTCTTTGAAATAGTGTCATTGGATCTTTTATGTCCACCTGAAAGGGCAGATGGGGCCTCAGTTTAACGTCTCATCTGAAACTCGGCACCTCCGACAGTGCAGTACTCCCTCAGCATGCACTGGAGTGTCGGCTTGGATTTACGTGCTCAAGTCCTTGGAGTGGGACTTTAACCCACAACCTTCTGATTCAGGCGAGTGTGCTATCCACTGAGCACAGAAAACATTGATGTATTGCATTTAGTATTTTAAATGTTTATATTTTCAATGGCAACATTTAGAAACAATCAGGTACATGTATTTTATAGAATCGTAGAATAGTTACAGCACCCACCCTTTCTCCGTAATCCCTTTTGAAAGCCACGATTGAGTCTGCCTCCACTTCCCCTTGAGGCGGTGCATTCCAAATCCTAACCACTCGCTGCTTAAAAGTTTTCCCTCATGTCGCCTTTGGATCTTTTGTCAATCACCTTAAATCTGTGTCCTCTGGTTCTCGACCTTTCTGCCAATGGGAGCAGTTTCTCTCCCTCTACTGTTTAAATCCACAATGATTGTGAAGTGATACCAGAACTGTTGTTAATCCTTTCAGACACATTCAAATGGATTCTTTTCAGTGAAACGGGCTCCTGCGCCTGCTTTCACTAATCGTTAAATTTTCAGACGTAGTTGATGGGCAATTAGCCCAACTTTGCGCCAGCAATTGGGATTTCCAAGGCGGAGCGGATGATTTATCAAGGCATACCGTGACTGATCGCACGTTCGGGATTTAGCGCATGTGGAAATCTCGAACTTGCAGTCAATTTCAACGGCAGTATGACGGTGTACTCGAATCGCAAAATCAGCCCGAATCTGTGTGCTCCGATGGACGGGCCACGTCGTCCGTATGCCAGATACTAGACTCCCAAAACAAGCTCTATGCTCTGAGCTCTTGACACAGCAAGCGAGTTCCAGGTGGGCAGAGGAAACGCTTCAAGGACACTCTCCTTGGAAAAAGTGCAACATCCCCACCAACACCTGGGAATCCCTGGCCCAAGACTGTTCAAAGTGGAGAAGCATCTGGGACGGCGCCAAACACCTCGAGTCTCTTCGCCGGGAGCAAGCGAAAGCCTTGCGGGAGGAGCGCATGACAACCCAAGTACCTCACCCATCTGTCCCTTCAACCACTGTCTGCCCCACCTGTGACAGAGACTGTAGGTCCCGCATTGGACTCATCAGTCACCTAAGAACTCATATTAGTGCGGAAGCAAGTCATCCTCAACTCTGAGGGACTGCCTAAGAAGAAGAGTTATTTATAACCAAAATTAAGATTTATAAAGAAAATGGTTCAAAGAAGCAAAGAAAGATGAGGAGAAAATAGAAATGAAACTACAGGAAATATGTTTTTAGGGCTGGGCTACAACAGATAATTCTTGTGTTCGCCATCAAAGATCACACCCGTATGCTAGCTCTCTTTTTCTTTGAGCTGGAGTGTGACTTTGTATCGATGCTGTCTGGTAATGTAGTGTTGCCCAGGAATTGAATAGAAACCCCTGTTACTGTTATCAGCTCCTGAGACTGACCTGAACCCCAGTACTCCTAGTCTTTCAATAGCAGAACAATAAACATACTATCAGATCATTTGACTCCGACTGTAATATAAAAAGGAAAAGCTGGAAATCTGAAATAAAATAGACAATGTGCACGCAAATCATTGTAAACGGTCTTTTTTTTTGCAGATGCAGACTAACCTGCTGTGTATTTTTAGCCTTTTCTGTTTTTATTTCAGTAGTTGGTTGTTAAAAGTAGAAGTTAAGCAGTAGGGAAAAAAATCAATACAGCAGATTTCACTTCATTACAGAACATGTAACTTACACCTCCTCAGATACAAAATTAAAACATTTTGCTAACTTTCCTACTAACAATGAGCCTGGAACAAAATGATGCAGCTTTGGAATGTGACAGTTGTTTACTGCTTCTACGGTGGGTTGCCCTGGACATTGAGGACAGGTGTAGGATAGTCCCTTGATTGATTTGGTTGCTTGGATGTTATGTGGCGGAATTTTTCCTGTTTCCTTAATCATGTCGAAATATATATTGTATGTAGAATAAGGCTGCCATTTCTGTTTTTTTTTTAAAGAAAGCTATCCTGTTGGTTTCACAGTGACTTTGCGATTAGACAGAGACCGTGTATGTCTTGAGTGGTCACCCAAACCTTATGACATCCAGTAGTCAGAAGACCCAGAAGAAACTGCATGACGTGACTCATTCATTTAAAATAGAACACAACTCTCAGCCCAGAATGAATGATGTAAGTTACACCATTTTAAATGACCACAGAAGTATATCCATCTCCCAAGGTTGTTCTATACTTGCTACAGATAATCGACTGAGATATTTTCGTAATTCTTACGAGGCAAAAAAAAGGAAATATGTAATAACAAATTCAGCCTTCCCATCCAACCTTTCATAGGATTTTCTTGAAGCATTTCTAAATGTAATAACCGAGTCACATTTGATTCAAAAGGAACTTTTTGGTCCTTTTTTTTTTAAACCCTGTCAGTTTCTTGTTCTGTCAGCCTTGCTGGTAGTCTGTTGCACATGTTTATCAACCATCTAGTCTCTCCATGACCCCATTTTCTTTTGTCCTTAACTTGCAACTATGAACCTTTGTTTTTGAACTTTGGGGGTAGTGTGCTGACATGGATTGAGAACTGGTTGTCAGACAGGAAGCAAAGAGTAGGAGTAAATGGGTACTTTTCAGAATGGCAGGCAGTGACTAGTGGGGTACCGCAAGGTTCTGTGCTGGGGCCCCAGCTGTTTATACTGTACATTAATGATTTAGACGAGGGGATTAAATGTAGTATCTCCAAATTTGCGGATGACACTAAGTTGGGTGGTAGTGTGAGCTGCGAGGAGGATGCTATGAGGCTGCAGAGCGACTTGGATAGGTTAGGTGAGTGGGCAAATGCATGGCAGATGAAGTATAATGTGGATAAATGTGAGGTTATCCACTTTAGTGGTAAAAACAGAGACAGACTATTATCTGAATGGTGACAGATTAGGAAAAGGGGAGGTGCAAAGAGACCTGGGTGTCATGGTACATCAGTCATTGAAGGTTGGCATGCAGGTACAGCAGGTGGTTAAGAAAGCAAATGGCATGTTGGCCTTCATAGCGAGGGGATTTGAGTACAGGGGCAGGGAGGTGTTGCTACAGTTGTACAGGGCCTTGGTGAGGCCACACTTGGAGTATTGTGTACAGTTTTGGTCTCCTAACCTGAGGAAGGACATTCTTGCTATTGAGGGAGTGCAGCGAAGGTTCACCAGACTGATTCCTGGGATGGCGGGACTGACCTATCAAGAAAGACTGGATCAACTGGGCTTGTATTCACTGGAGTTCAGAAGAATGAGAGGGGACCTCATAGAAACGTTTAAAATTCTGACGGGTTTAGACAGGTTAGATGCAGGAAGAATGTTCCCAATGTTGGGGAAGTCCAGAACCAGGGGACACAATCTAAGGGGTAAGCCATTTAGGACCGAGATGAGGAGGAATTTCTTCACCCAGAGAGTGGTGAACCTGTGGAATTCTCTACCACAGAAAGTTGTTGAGGCCAATTCACTAAATATATTCAAAAGGGAGTTAGATGAAGTCCTTACTACTAGGGGGATCAAGGGGTATGGTGAGAAAGCAGGAATGGGGTACTGAAGTTGCATGTTCAGCCATGAACTCATTGAATGGCGGTGCAGGCTGGAAGGGCCGAATGGCCTACTCCTGCACCTATTTTCTATGTTTCTGTGTAACTTCTTACACATTAATAAAACTTAATGTGTATCCAAATTAGCCCCCCCCCCCCTTAAATATATACCTTTCTATCAAATCACCCCTCTTTTTTTTTCCAAGATCAAAATGGCTAGTCAACTTTCCATAGCTCTCCCCTTAATTCTGGAATAAATCTTCTAGCCTTCCTTTGCACACCTAATACATTAATAAAGTTTTTCTTTTAATAAGGAGACCAACACTGCATGCAGTACTCTAGCCTGAACAAGGCCAGATTACATTTTATAACCTTACATGAATTGTAAGTTGTACTTTAACTGTACATCTCAACATCGTTTTTCTTACTGCAAAGCTATAAAACAGTTGGGTGGGAAAATACCAGCTGGTCCGTCAAGCTGCACCATTCCTTATGATGGTTGGAGCATCATGACTAGACACCTTAACCCCCACCCCCAGCCATGTAATCTCCTGGGAGCTGCAAAAATGCAGAAGAAAAAAAACCCAGGGCCAATAAAAAGAAATACTTGGATTTATATAGCCCCTTTCACGACCACCAGACATCTCCATGTGCTTTACAGCCAATTAAGTACTTTTGGAGTGTAGTCACTGTTGTAATCCAGAGAACATGAGTTCAAATCCTACCATGGCAGTTTCAGAATTTGAATTCAGTTTAAAAATGTTTTAAATAAAAGCTGGTATCTAGTATCAATAAAAGTGATAAGGTATCAGTAAAAGAAGGGCCGTCGGTATACACCCTGCTTGATTTTCCTTTGCATTGGGGTGCAAAATGGGTGGCCAATTCGTTACTGCCAATTTTATGCCCCTGCTGAAATTGAGTTTTACTGCCATTGTCCACGAGTTACCACCGATTTCAATTATATAGTGCCTTTAACTTAAATGTTACAAGGCACTTCATGCATAGGTTTAAGGAAAATATGGAAGGTAGAGATTAGGAGTGGGTTACCAATAGCTTGTCAACGAGATAGGACCTGAGATTCTGAAGGGTGGAGAGAGAGGCAGAAGGTGTTCCGAAGAGTAGGACAGAGGTAATTGAATTCTCTCACCAGTGGTGGAGAAAAGGTGGGGTGATGCACAGAAGGCCATTTAGAGGAGCAGGGAAATGAGGCTGGAGGAGATTGCAGAGATAGGGTGAGATAATGCCAAGGAGGGATTTGTAAACCAAGATAAAGATTTAAAATGTGATATATTGGGGGATGGGGAGCCAGTGTAGGTCATCAAGTGGGGGAGGCGGGTGTGAGGTGAGCAGGACTTGGTGTGGGCAGAATACATCTGGCAGATCTTTGGATAGTTTTAACTGTGGAGGATGGGAAACCATTAAGGAGTTGCTGACAGTGCACTGGTTGTTTTGGATTGGTGGGAATAGAACCATGCAAAGGCACTGCAGTAGCATTGCACAATGGAGGAAAGGCATTTGATGAGTATGGTGTGATCAATTGTATTGAACTTTTGGGGGTGGGGTGGGGGGAAAAACATCACAATCGCAGAAAATATAATTTATGACTTGGTGCTGCAAGAAGGATGGAAGCTAGACTTGGAGGGATTTAAAAAAGAAGTGTCAGATGAGATGGGCACAGAGCTGGAAGATGGCCACAAGTTCGATGTCCTTAGAGAAGAAAGGGAGATTGGAAATGGGGCGGTACTTGGAGTGGGGTGATGGGCCAGGGGTTTTTTGAGGTGAGGGGATGATGACTAGTTTTGATGGTTCATAAGAACAAAAGAATTGGAGCAGGAGTAGGCCATTTGGCCTCTCGAGTCTGCTCTGCTATTCATTAAGATCATGGCTGATCTGATCCTGGCCTCACCTCCGCTTCTCCGCCCACTCCCCATAACCCTGAACTCCCTTATCATTCAAACATATGTGTCTCTCCACCTTAAGTACATTCAATGACCCAACCTCCACAACTTTCTCGGGTACAGAATTCCAAAGATTCGCCACCCTCTGAGAGAAGAAATTCCTTCTTATTTTTAAATGGGCGACCTCTTATTCTGAAACTATGCCCCCTAATTCTAGGGCTCAATTTTCCCCAGTGATTTGTGCCATTTTTTTGGCATAGGCTGCTTTTTTTGACCTAAGTTTTTAAAAAAAGACAAGTTTTGCGCAATCAATTTGCACCAGCGTAACTCAGTTGCGATGTTTTTTTAGGTTAGTTTTTTTTTTCAAAGGGGGCGTAACCTGCCACCCGCGCCAAGTTTGGCTAGCTCAGAGTTACTCCCGTTCTTCTTAGGTCAGCGTATGTGGCCTCTGTAGAAAAACCTTCTGATGAGTTAAGGAAATCGGCGCAGGAGAGGTAAGAGAGAGTGGGTACAGGGACCGGGAGGGAGGAGGCCATTCAGCCTGGGACAGGTGCGGGGACCGGGAGGCCATTTGGCCTGGGATAGGTGCGGGGATTGGGACCGGGAGGCCATTCGGCTTTGGATCGATGTGGGGACCGGCATCAGGAGGCCATTCGTCCAGGGATAGGTGCGGGGACCGGGAGGCCATTCGGCCCGGGATATATGCAGGGATCGGGACCGAGAGGCCATTCGGCCTGGGATACATGCAGGGATCAGGACCGAGGTGTCATTCGGCCTGGGATAGGTGCGGGAATCGGGACTGAGAGGCCATTCGGCCTGGGATAGGTGCGGGAATCGGGACCGAGAGGCCATTCGGCCTGGCATAGGTGCGGGAATCGGGACTGAGAGGCCATTCAGCCTGGGATAGTTGCAGGGATCGGGTGGGAGGGGGCCATTCGGGCAGGGATAGGTGTGAGGATCGGGACCGGGAGGCCATTTGCCCAGGGATAAGTTCGGGGACCAGGAGGCCATTTGCCCAGGGATAAGTTCGGGGACCAGGAGGCCATATGGCCTGGGATAGGTGCAGAGATCGGGATCTGGAGGAGGCCATTCGGCCTGGGATTGGCGGGTAACCGGGACCAGGAGGAGGCCATTCGGCCAGGGATCGGTGCAGCGATCAGGACCAGCACCGGGAGACCCTTCGGCCTGGGATAGGAGTGGGGACCGACATTGGCGGGGTGGGGCTTTAATAATGTAATGGAGGTAAGTTGCTGTAATGTGCTTGTGCTTGGTAAGGTGCTGCAATATTTAATGTACTTGGTAAATTGCTGCAATGTATTTTAATGTGCTTGTTGTGCTTGTGCACTTTGCAAGCTGGCTGTATGTTTCACTTTCCAGCCTCTGCTCGCATTGTGTCCCTGGTTACCATGGCAACCCGATCTTTTTGGCGCAGATCAAGGCTCCACCCCCAAAACTAAACGATAGGCTAGGCAGCGCCAAAATGAAGAAATCAAATGGGGAAACTTGGAAGATTTTTTTTTGGCGCATTTGGGCCCCTAAAAAACAGGCGTAACTCTTCAAATACGCCAAAAAACAGCTTTGGGGAAAATTGAGCCCAGAGATTCCCCCACTAGGGTAAACATCCTCTCTGCATCGACCCTGTCAAGCCCCTCAGGATCTTATACGTTTCAATAAGATCACCTCTCAGTCTTCATTGGAGTTTAGGCTCAACCTTTTTTCATATGACAACCCCTTCATCTCCGGAATCAACCTCGTGAACCTTCTCTGAACGGCCTCCAATGCAAGTATATCCTTCCTTTAAATAAGGAGACCAAAACTGTACGCAGTTGTGGTCTTACCAATACCCTGTCCAGCTGTAGCAGGACTTCTCTACTTTTATACTCCATCCCCCTTTCAATAAAGGCCAACATTCCATTTGCCTTCCTAATTACTCTGTACCTGCATGCTAACTTTTTGTGTTTCATGTACAAGGACCCCCAGAACCCTCTGTACCACAGTATTTTGTAATCTCTCCCCATTTAAATAATAATCAGCTTTTTTATTTTTCCTACCAAAGTGGATAACCTCACATTGTCCCACATTATACTCCATCTGCCAAATTTTTGCCCACTTACTGAACCTATCTATATCCCTTTGCAGATTCTTTGCATCCTCCTTATAACTTGCTTTCCCACCTATCTTTGAATCATCAGCAAATTTGGCTACACTCTGTCCTTTCATCCAAGTCATTAATATAGATTGTAAATAGTTGTGGCTCCAGCACTGATCCCTTTGGAACCTCACTAGTTATAGTTTGCCAACCTGAAAATGACCCATTTATCCCGACTCTCTGCTTTCTGTTAGCTAATCCTCTATCCACGCTAATATATTACCCCCAACTCCATGCACTTTTATCTTGTGCAGTAACCTTTTATGTGGCACCTTACCGAATGTTTTCTGGAAATCCAAATACACGACATCTACTGGTTCCTCTTTATCCACTCTGCTCATTACATCCTCAAGGAACTCGAGCAAATTTGTCAAACATGATTTCCCTTTCATAAAACTATGCTGACTCTGCTTGACTGCATTATGATTTTCTCAATGTTCTCCTGCTACTTCCTTAATGATGGACTCTGGCATTTTCCCAATGACAGATGTTAGGCTAACTGGTCTACATGTTCCTGCTTTCTGTCTCCTACCTTTCGAAAAAATAGGAGCGTTACATTTGCGGTTTTCCAGTCTGCTGAGACCTCTCCAGAATCCAGGGAATTTTGGTAGATTACAATCAGTGCATCCACTATCTCTGTAGCCACTTCTTTTAAGACCCAAGGATGCAGGTCATCAGGTCCAGGGGACTTGTCCACCTTTAGTCCCATTAGTTTGTCGAGTACTTTTTCCTCTAGTGATTGTTTTAAGTCCCCCTCCCCCGCCCCCAATAACTGCTTGATTACCAATTATTGGGATGCTTTTAGTGTCCTCTACCGTGAAGACCGGCACAAAATATTTGTTTAAATTCTTTGCCATTTCTCTGTTTCCCATTATTACTTCCCCAGTCTCATCCTCTAATGGAGCAATGTTTACATTAGCTACTTGTTTCCTTTTTATATACCTATACAAGATATTACTTTATGTTTTTATGCAGCCAAGTTTCGGCCTGAGTTGCTCCTGTTTTTTAGGAGCAACTGGTTTAGAATGGAGTATCTTAGAAATTGCAATTCTCGGCATTTAGTTTGCTCAGTTAGAACAGTTTCACTTTGGAACAGAATTTTTTTTCCAAAAGGGGGCGTGTCCGGCCACTTACGCCTGTTTTGAAAGTTTAGGCAGTGAAAACTTACTCCAAACTAACTTAGAATGGAGTAAGTGAAGATTTTTGTATGCTCAGAAAAACCTTGCCTGTGCCGTCGATTGCACTCCTTCGGACATTCCCTCCCTAAGTTCCCGTGTCATTACTGCTATTTCTCCCGTCAGGACCGTCACCTCTTAACCCACTGCAATGACGCCACCGATGAGTGATCGGGTAAGCTCATTGGTCTCCACACCCAATGCCACAACCTGAGCCGCATCTGTTGCACACTGCATCTCAGGAGAGCGTGTCTCTAATCTCCTTCTCCTCTGCCTGGGTCTGCCTTGTGGCACCACTACACAGGGAGGCGCGGGCTGGGACGGTGGGACGCTCTGTGTTCCAGATGGCAGTACTAGAGAGCAAGGCACGGGCTGGGAAGGTGGGGCGCTCGGTGTTCCAGACGACAGCACTCTAGTGCGAGTCGTGGGCTGGGATGGTGGGTGAATGGTTGTAAACTGCTCCATGATATCACCAGCAGCACTGGGACCCGCAAAGTCGGAATCAAAACCATAGAAGGTGGAACCAGAACCTATGCGAGTGGGAGGCGCAGGCTCGGACGGTAGTGCACTGACTGTAGACTGCTGCATTACTCCAGCAGCACCACTGGGACCCGCAACATCGGAATCCAAAACATGGAAGGTAGAACCAAAACCTATGCTAGGGGTTGAAACTCTGATGCCCCTTGATGGGGGCTCATAAACATTAATTTGGAAGCTCTCCCCTGCAGACATTTCAGTCATCGCTGCCATCATCCAGTCTGGATCGTCCGCAGCTGGTTGTACTGGTTCTTGTTCTGTATCTTCCGGATCCTCAGGGTTGGCGGCAGCAGCAGCATCATCATCATCGTTCTGCAAAATACATCAGAACAGTCAAATGTTTAACAGCAAGGGAGGGGACAGGATGGGTGGCATGAGTACTCTCACACATAGCAGGCTAGGCAGCAGGTTGATTTGAAGGGCCACGATGCATTTTCAGGACTTACCCTCTTCCTCGCGTGTTGTATTGATTGCTTTTCTCCATGTACGACTCATCATAGCAGCTACCCTCTGTTCCAAGGGTGTCAGTGGATGCAGATTGGGCACGCCTCCTCCTGTCCGAGTTGCTTCCCTTTTGTTGTGGGCCAATTTCTTCTGCAAAGAGTAAAATATAATTTTACAGAGTGAGTCTTTCTGCAAGGTGGGACATACAGATAGTCACGTTACAATTACGATTGCATTAAAAATGGAAAATATTACTTATACTAACTACTTGACCAAGGTCGTGCCATTTCTTTTTACACTGGCTTCCAGATCTAATGGTATGCACCACTGCACAGTAATCTTCTGCAACTTGGACCCAGCGTTTCTTCATTTCTTTTGGTGGCACTTTTATGAGACCTCTGTTGCTGGTATCTAGCTCCTGCCATCTCTGTTCAATGACGTTGACTAATATCTCCACTTCCATGCAAGAAATTCTTTGTTCTTGGTGGACGTTGTTCCATTGCAAAGTTGAATTAGCACTCTTATTTTTCAAAACACACAGTCCTTAATTTGCATGCACCAATGCAGCACCTGTTCTGCAAGTCAAGCAGCAAAAAGCTGCACTCACTGATTTCAGCTGGTGATTTATTCATCAGTGCTGCTAAAAGCACTCCTTCAGACACACAAAAATCACTAAAATTAAATCACAAGCCTTTCCAGGAGTCCACGAGACAAATCTTCACTTTTCCTCTAGTCCCTTTAAAAATGGCCGAGTGCCAATGTTTGTGCGCACGCGCTCCAACGTGCACGCGCAGGGTTGTCGGCACGACGTTGCCTTATTTAAATTAGCCCCGTCCCCCAGTACTTGTAGAATCGGTGCGAGTCTGTTGCTCCGCCCCCCCACTGTTCTGTGCGCGCTGCGCCAAGCTGCTGAAGACCTGCAGGGAGCCGGAGAATATGCAAGTATTTTTTCGGCGCATTTTCCAGCGCGAAAAACGGGCGTCCAGGTCGGCGGCGCGGCCCAAAACTTGGGCCCTATATTTCTTGCTAGTTTACTCTCATAAACGGTATTCTCTCATTTTAGCACTTTTTTTTAGTCCTTTGCTGGTTTCTAAAAAATTGACAATCCTCTGGCCTTCCACTGTTCTTCGCAACATTGTATGCCTTCGTTTTCAATTTGATACCATTCTTTACTTCCTTAGTTAGCCAGGATGGTTCATCCTTCTTGGTCTTTCTCACTGGAATATATCTTTGCTGAGGTTTATGAAATATCTCCTTAAATGTTTGCCACTGCTTTTCTACAGTCTTGGCCTTTAATATATTTTCCCAGTCCACTTTAACCAACTCTGCCTTCATACCTTTGTAATTACCTTTATTTAAGTTCAGGACACTAGTTTGAGACCCAGCTTTCTCACCCTTAAACTGAATTTGAAATTCCATCATGCTATGATCATTCTTCCCAAGAGGAGCCTTCAGTACAAGGTCATTAATTAATCCAGACTCGTTACACATTACCAGATCTAAATTAGTCTGCTCCCTAGTTGGTTCCACAACGTATTGTTCCAAGAAACCATACCGCATACACTCAGTGAACTCTTCCTCCAGGCTACCTTTGCCAATTTGATTTGTCCACTCAATATGAAGATTAAAATCGTCCATGATTATTGCCGTAACTTTCTTAATAGCGTCTATTATTTCTTGATTTATACTCTGTCCTACAGTGTAGCTATCATTAGGGGACCTATAAACTAATTCCACCAGTGACTTATTTCCCTTATTATTTCTTGTCTCCACTCAAACTGATTCTACATCTTGATCTTCTGAGCCAATATAATTTCTCACTACTGCACTGATCTCATCCCTTATTCACAGAGCTACCCCCACCTCATTTTCCTTTCTGCCTATCCTTACGAAATAACACACAACCCTGAATATCCAGTTCCCATCCTTGGTCACCTTGCAGCCACATCTTTGTAATGGCAATCAGATCATATCCATTTATTTCTTCTTGTGCCGTCAACTCATCTATTTTGTTACGAATGCTGCGTGTGTTCAGATATGGAGGTTTTAATTTTGTCTTCTATGTGTATATACGATCTGTCCCTTCCTGAGGAATTATTTCCAATTGACAAAATGTTAACAGATTATTTGGTCCAATGTGGCCTGTTGGTTTATTTTCCACATGTACAGTACTAATCCCATATGCTAGTCCCTTTTTGCTTCAATGATCTATCAAATCTATTCTTAAATGTTGGCATGGTCTTTGCTTCAAACAGTAACTCTGGTAGTGTATTTCACAGCCTTACAACTTCCTATGTTTTAAAAAAAAAAAATATTTTTCATACTCTGTCTTAAATCTTTTGAATTCAATCTTAAATTTAAATTCCCTTATTCTAGACCACTCAACCACTGGAAACAGTCTGTTTCTGCCTACCTTGCCCCATTGTTTTATTATTTTAAACCCTTCTATCAAATCACCCCATAATCTCCCCTATTCTGGCATAAATATTAATTTTTCAAGTCTGCCTTTGAATGAAATCATTGATGTACACAATGAACAGAAGTGGTCCCAGAAAAGCTGCCCTTAACACTCTGTTTACTCTGTATTTGATCCAGTTTGCTACCCGCCCCTGATTGCATAAGAAATAGCAACAGGAGTAGGCCATACGGCCCCTCAAGCCTGCTCCGCCATTCAATAAGATCATGGCTGATCTGATCATGGACTCAGCTCCACTTCCCCACCCGCTCCCCATAACCCCTTATCCCCTTATCGTTTAAGAAACTGTCTCTTTCTGTCTTAAATTTAGTCAATGTCCCGGCTTCCACAGCTCTCTGAGGCAGCAGAGAAGAAATTTCTCCATCTCTGTTTTAAATGGACGGCCCCTTATTCTAAGATCATGCCCTCTAGTTCTAGTCTCCCCATCAGTGGAAACATCCGCTCTGCATCCACCTTGTCAAGCCCCCTCATAATCTTATACGTTTTGATAAGCTCACCTCTCATTCTTCTAAATTTCAATGAGTAGAGGCCCAACCTACTCAACCTTTCCTCATAAGTCAACCCCCTCATCTCCGGAATCAACCTAGTGAAACTTCTCTGAACTGCCTCCAAAACAAATATATCCTTTCGTAAATATGGAAACCAAAACTGCACGCAGTATTCCAGGTGTGGCCTCACCAATACCCTGTACAACTGCAGCAAGACTTCCCTGCTTTTATACTCCATCCCCTTAGCAATAAAGGCCAAGATTCCATTGGCCTTCCTGATCATTTGCTGTACCTGCATACTAACCTTTTGTGTTTCATGCACAAGTACCCCCAGCTCCCGCTGTACTGCAGCACTTTGCAATCTTTCTTCATTTAAATAATAACTTGCTCTTTGATTTTTTTTCTGCCAAAGTGCATGGTCTCTCACTTTCCAACATTATACTCCATCTGCCAAATTTTTGCCCACTAACTTAGCCTGTCTATGTCGTTTTGCAGATTTTGTGTGTCCTCACACATTGCTTTTCTTCCCATCTTTGTATCCTCAGCAAACTTGGCTATGTTGCGTACGCCTTAATCTTCTCCACATTGGGAAAATGTCTCCTGTGTGAAACTCATTCAAGGGAATTCATGTGTACTACTTCGTCCAACTCCTCTCCCTCCCCCATCCCCTTCCCCCCCCCCCCCCCCCCCCGCCCCCTGCCTGCCACCTCCATCCACCATATCTGTCATTTCTTCAAATAACTCTTTCAGGTTTGTCTTGCACGATCTTCCTTCCTGAAATTTGTGTTGGCTGATGCAAATTATTTTATAGATACATAGTAATTTCATCTGCGATTAAAGATTCCAAAACTTTCCCTACCACGGATGTTAAACTGAGTGGCCTGTAATTACGTTGGTTGGATCTATCTCCTTGTTTGAAAATGGATATTGGGTTGGCCACTCTTCAGTCCTCTAGCACACACCCACACCAATAGAATCATACAGCATAGTGAGGTCATTCGGACTATCGTTCATGTGTCGGCTCTGAAGGACTTGTCCCATTACCTTGCTCTTTCCCCGTAGCCCTGCAGATTTTCCTTTTCAAGTATATATCCAATTCCCTTTTGAAAGTTATTATTGAATCTGCTTCCATCACTCTTTCAGGCAGTACATTCCAGATCATAACTCGTTGCGTAAAAAAACTACTCCTCTCCCCTCTTTTTTGCCAATTACCGTAAATCTATGTCCTCTGGTTACTAACGCCTCCTATCAGAGTAATAAGAAGAAACTGCTTTTACTATCAAAACTCCAAGATTTTGAACACTTCTTTTATTTAAAAAAAATCTCCTCTTTTTAAAAAAAAAAACCTTCTCTGCTCTTCGGAGAGCAACCCTAGTTTCTCTAGTGTCTCCACATAAATGAAGTCTTTCATTTGGTACTATTCTAGTAAATAATCTCTGCACCTCTCGAAGGCCTTGATATCCTTCCCAAAGCGTGGTGTCCAGAATTTTTGACACTACTTCAGCTGAGTCCTAACCAGCAGCCTAATTATGTAATTGGCACTAAAACAATATTTTAAATTACGAATTCGGTGGCCTGCATGGTGCCAACCCCAACACTGTACCAAAGTGGGGATTATGGAATGGACAGAAGAGGCCAACTATGTTTTAAAATTGAATTTTCTGTGGAATACGTGTGGGCCAGGAAGAGCATGAGTGCTCCTCTGGGCCCAGCAAGATTCCTTAGGCCTCCCCAGCCCTGACTTTGCCTCTCCCTCCCAGTGCTCTTATTGTCTCCTAAATCCTCTTCCTCAGCGGTAACTTTATGCCAGGGGTTATTACTTTGTGTCCAAGGCATCCTTGGGCTTCCAACCTGAATTTTGATTCTGTCTGCCTGCCCTGACATCACTCCCACTTGTTTTGGTTAGGAGACTGTCCTATGTTAACAACTTGGAGGCAGGGACTGAGTGTAACGTAGCCAAGTTTGCTGATGATACAAAGATGGGAGGAAAAGCAATGTGTGAGGAGGACACAAAATCTGCAAAAGGACATACAGGCTAAGTGAGCGAGCAAAAATTTGGCAGTTGAAGTATAATGTTGGAAAGTGTGAGGTCATGTACTTTGGCAGAAAAAATCAAGGAGCAAGTTATTTAAATGGAGAAAGATTGCAAAGTGCTGCAGTACAGTGGGACCTGGGGGTACTTGTGCATGAAACACAAAAGGTTAGTATGCAGGTAGAGCAAGTGATCAGGAAGGCCAATGGAATCTTGACCTTTATTGCAAAGGGGATGGAGTATAAAAGCAGGGGATTCTTGCTACAGTTGTCCAGGGTATTGGTGAGGCCACACCTGGAATACTGTGTGCAGTTTTGCTTTCCATATTTAAGAAAGGAGATACTTGCTTTGGAGGCAGTTCAGAGAAGGTTCACTAGGTTGATTCTGGAGATGAGGTGGTCGACTTATGAGAAAAGTTTGAGTAGGTTGGGCCTCTACTCATTGGAATTCAGAAGAATGAGAGGTGATCTTATTGAAATGTAAGATTATGAGGGGGCTTGTCAAGGTGGATGATGAAAGAATGTTTCCACTGATAGGGAAGACGAGAACTAGAGGGCATAATCTTAGAATAAGGGGCTGCCCATTTAAAACTGAGATGAGGAGGAATTTCTTCTGAGGTTTGTGGATCTGTGGAATTCGCTGCCTCAGAGAGCTGTGGAAGCTGGGACATTGTCTATTTCTGTCTTAAATTTATTCAGTTTCTTAAACAATAAGGGACTAAGGGGTTATGGAGAGCGGGTAGGGAAGTGGACCTGAGTCTATGATCAGATCAGCCATGATCGTATTAAATGGCGGAGCAGGCTCGAGGGGCCGTATGGCCTATTCCTGCTCCTATTTCTTATGTTCTTATGTTAATTCAAATGAGGACAGGCGTTACAATGGCTCAGACCTCACGCTGAACACTGAAGACTGTCCTAGTTAAGATCAACCTCATAATTTCTAGGGCCTCTGCTGATCTTTTCCCCTGTATCCCTTAGAATTCTTGGATGTGACCTGTCAGGTCATAACACTTTGCCCTCCTTTAGCTGAACCACTCTTATTTATTATAATATCTCTTCACATTTAACCAATTCAGGATTTACCTCATCCCCAATAGCCTCTTTTGTAAACACTGGTGCGAAGTACTTGTTAAGTATCTCAAAGAATTTCCGTTCATTTGCTACTAACTCCTTACCTTTCACGGGTGCCACCTCACATTTGATATTTCCCATTTTACTGATATATTTATCGTATACTTTACTGTTACGTGGCTTGAGCAGTGGTGCAGCAGGGAGGGATTCAAATTCCTGGGGCATTGGAACCGGTTCTGGGGGAGGTGGGACCAGTACAAACCGGACGGTCTGCACCTGGGCAGGACCGGAACCAATGTCCTAGGGGGAGTGTTTGCTAGTGCTGTTGGGGAGGAGTTAAAGTAATATGGCAGGGGGATGGGAACCAATGCAGGGAGACAGAGGGAGGCAAAAGACAGAAAGGAGATGAGGAAAAGTGGAGGGCAGAAAAACCCAAGGCAAAGAACAAAAAGGGCCACTGTACAGCAAAATTCTAAAAGGACAAAGGGTGTTAAAAAAGCAAGCCTGAAGGCTTTGTGTCTTAATGCAAGAAGTATCCACAATAAGGTGGATGAATTAACTGTGCAAATAGATGTTAACAAATATGATGTGATTGGGATTACGGAGACGTTGCTCCAGGATGATCAGGGCTGGGAACTCAACATCCAGGGGTATTCAACATTCAGGAAGGATAGAATAAAAGGAAAAGGAGGTGGGGTAGCATTGCTGGTTAAAGAGGAGATTAATGCAATAGTTAGGAAAGACATTAGCTTGGATGATGTGAAATCTATATGGGTAGAGATGCAGAACACCAAAGGGCAAAAACCGTTAGTGGGAGTTGTGTACAGACCTCCAAACAGTAGTAGTGATGTTGGGGAGGGCATCAAACAGGAAATTAGGGGTGCATGCAATAAAGGTGCAGCAGTTATAATGGGTGACTTTAATATGCACATAGATTGGGCGAGCCAAACTGGAAGCAATACGGTGGAGGAGGATTTCCTGGAGTGCAGAAGGGATGGTTTTCTAGACCAATATGTCGAGGAACCAACTAGGGGGGAGGCCATCTTAGACTGGGTGTTGTGTAATGAGAGAGGATTAATTAGCAATCTCATTGTGCGAGGCTCCTTGGGGAAGAGTGACCATAATATGGTGGAATTCTGCATTAGGATGGAGAATGAAACCGTTAATTCAGAGACCATGGTCCAGAACTTAAAGAAGGGTAACTTTGAAGGTATGAGGTGTGAATTGGCTAGGATAGATTGGCGAATGATACTTAGGGGTTTGACTGTGGATGGGCAATGGCAGACATTTAGAGACCGCATGGATGAATTACAACAATTGTACATTCCTGTCTGGCGTAAAAATAAAAAAGGGACGGTGGCTCAACCGTGGCTATCTAGAGAAATCAGGGATAGTATTAAAGCCAAGGAAGTGGCATACAAATTGGCCAGAAATAGCAGCAAACCCGGGGACTGGGAGAAATTTGGAACTCAGCAGAGGAGGACAAAGGGTTTGATTAGGGCAGGGAAAATGGAGTATGAGAAGAAGCTTGCAGGGAACATTAAGGCGGATTACAAAAGTTTCTATAGATATGTAAAGAGAAAAAGGTTAGTAAAGACAAACGTAGGTCCCCTGCAGTTAGAATCAGGGGAAGTTATAACGGGGAACAAAGAAATGACGGACCAATTGAACAAGTACTTTGGTTCAGTATTCACTAAGGAGGACACAAACAACCTTCCGGATATAAAAGTGGTCAGAGGGTCTAGTAAGGAGGAGGAACTGAGGGAAATCTTTATTAGTCGGGAAATTGTGTTGGGGAAATTGATGGGATTGAAGGCCGATAAATCCCCAGGGCCTGATGGACTGCATCCCAGAGTACTTAAGGAGGTAGCCTTGGAAATAGCAGATGCATTGACAGCATTCCATTGACTCTGGATCAGTTCCTATCGAGTGGAGGGTAACCAATTTAAAAAAAGGAGGGAGAGAGAAAACAGGGAATTATAGACCGGTCAGCCTGACCTCAGTAGTGGGTAAAATGATGGAATCCATTATTAAGGATGTCATAGCAGCGCATTTGGAAAAAAGGTGACATGATAGGTCCAAGTCAGCATGGATTTGTGAAAGGGAAATCATGCTTGACAAATCTTCTGGAATTTTTTGAGGATGTTTCCAGTAAAGTGGACAAGGGAGAACCAGTTGATGTATATTTGGACTTTCAGAAGGCTTTCGACAAGGTCCCACACAAGAGATTAATGTGCAAAGTTAAAGCACTGGTTGTCAGACAGGCAGCAAAGAGTAGAAGTAAATAGGTACTTTTCAGAATGGCAGGCAGTGACTAGTGGGGTACCGCAAGGTTCTGTGCTGGGGCCCCAGCTGTTTACATTGTACATTAATGATTTAGACGAGGGGATTAAATGTAGTA
Source organism: Pristiophorus japonicus (assembly GCF_044704955.1). Taxonomy (NCBI): domain Eukaryota; kingdom Metazoa; phylum Chordata; class Chondrichthyes; family Pristiophoridae; genus Pristiophorus; species Pristiophorus japonicus. The sequence goes on from NC_091978.1 coordinate 231,898,695, forward strand.
TCTCCAAATTTGCGGATGACACTAAGTTGGGTGGCAGTGTGAGCTGCGAGGAGGATGCTATGAGGCTGCAGAGTGAGTGGGCAAATGCATGGCAGATGAAGTATAATGTGGATAAATGTGAGGTTATCCACTTTGGTGGTAAAAACAGAGAGACAGACTATTATCTGAATGGTGACAGATTAGGAAAAGGGGAGGTGCAGCGAGACCTGGGTGTCATGGTACATCAGTCATTGAAGGTTGGCATGCAGGTGCAGCAGGCGGTTAAGAAAGCAAATGACATGTTGGCCTTCATAGCGAGGGGATTTGAGTACAGGGGCAGGGAGGTGTTGCTACAGTTGTACAGGGCCTTGGTGAGGCCACACCTGGAGTATTGTGTACAGTTTTGGTCTCCTAACTTGAGGAAGGACATTCTTGCTATTGAAGGAGTGCAGCGAAGATTCACCAGACTGATTCCCGGGATGGTGGGACTGACCTATCAAGAAAGACGATCAACTGGGCTTGTATTCACTGGAGTTCAGAAGAATGAGAGGGGACCTCATAGAAACGTTTAAAATTCTGACGGGTTTAGACAGGTTAGATGCAGGAAGAATGTTCCCAATGTTGGGGAAGTCCAGAACCAGGGGTCACAGTCTAAGGATAAGGGGTAAGCCATTTAGGACCAAGATGAGGAGAAACTTCTTCACCCAGAGAGTGGTGAACCTGTGGAATTCTCTACCACAGAAAGTAGTTGAGGCCAATTCACTAAATATATTCAAAAGGGAGTTAGATGAAGTCCTTACTACTAGGGAGATCAAGGGGTATAGCGAGAAAGCAGGAAGGGGGTACTGAAGTTGCATGTTCAGCCATGAACTCATTGAATGGCGGTGCAGGCTAGAAGGGCTGAATGGCCTACTCCACCTATTTTCTATGTTTCTATGGGCCCAAGTTTCCACATGATTTGCGCCTGATTTTTAGGAGCAACTGGTGGAGAACAGACTATCTTAGAAATCGCAATTCTCCACATTTTCTTTTCTGCAGTTCTAGTCAGGTAGAACAGTTCTACTTTGGAACAGAATTTTTTCTTCAAAAGGGGGCGTGTCCGGCCACTGACGCCTGATTTGAAAGTTTCCACAGTGAAAACGTACTCCAAACTAAAGTAGAATGGAGCAAGTGAAGATTTTTGTAGAACTGAAAAAACCTGTTCTGCACATTAAAAAAATCAGGTGCAGGTTACAAATTAAGCGTCCAGAACGGGGGGGGGGGGGGGAGGGAAGTCATTAAATTCTATAATAAATCCTTATTTATACTTATACAAATATTATACAAATAAATCCAACCTGAATAAACATTTATAAGCAAAGAAAAGATTAAATAAACCATGTTCCTACCTGTGTGAAAGTGCTTCAGGCAGGCCTTTCGGGACCGAAGGCTGAACGGGCCGGCCCGAGACTTCGGGCAGGGCCCGTCCCAGCACCAGATTTACAGGTAGGTGGCGTTGGGTTGGGTCGGGGAGGTTCGGTCCGGGTTGGGTCGGGGAGGTTCGGTCCGGGTCGGGGGGGAGGAGAGGAGAGGGGGGGGAGGAGAGGAGAGGGGGGGGAGAGGAGAGGGGGGGGGGAGGAGGAGAGGGGGGGGGGGGGAGAGGAGAGGAGAGGGGGGAGAGGATAGGAGAGGAGAGGGGGGAGAGGATAGGAGAGGGGGGGGGGAAGAGGAGAGGGTGGGGGGGGGGGGGGGGAGAGAGAGAGAGGGAGGGCGGGGGAGAGAGAGAGAGAGGGAGGGCGGGGGAAGAGGGGGGGAGGAGGGGGGGAGGAGGGGGGGAGGAGGTCAGGTCGGATCCAGTCCGGGGTCGGGTCGGGGGGGCGGGAGCGCGGGTCAGGTCCAGGCGGGGAGCGGGAACAGGAGCGCGGGTCGGGTCGGGTCCAGTCGGGGGGGGCGGGGAGCGGGAACAGGAGCGCGGGTCGGGTCCAGTCGGGGGAGCGGGAACAGGAGCGCGGGTCGGGTCTAGTCGGGGGGGCGGGGAGCGGGAACAGGAGCGCGGGTCGGGGGGGGCGTGGAGAGGAAACAGGAGCGCGGGTCGGGTTCAGTCGGGGGAGCGGGAACAGGAGCGCGGGTTGGGTCGGGTCCAATCGGGGAGGCGGGGAGCGGGAACAGGAGCGCGGGTCGGGTCCAGTCGGGGAGCCGGTGTCGGGTCTGGTCGTGGGGGGGGGCGGGGAGGAGCGGATGTCGGGTCTGGTCCGGAGGCGAGGGGGTGGGGAGCGGGTGTCGGGTCTGGTCCGGAGGCAGGGCGGGGGGGGGGGGGGAAGAGCGGGTGTCGGATCTGGTCCGGAGGCAGGGGCGGGGAGCGGGTGTCGGGTCTGGTCCGGAGGCAGGGGGGAGCGCGTGTCGTGGGCGGGGGGGGGGGGGGGGGGGAGAAGCAGGAGCTGGCCGTGGGAGGAGCCTTATTCACGCAGCCCCAATGAGGCCATTCAGCCAGGGCTAGGGGCTGCGTGCTTCGGGCCCCTCCCACACAGTTCGGCGCCTGGAGCTACTGCACTTGCGTGCCCACTGTAGCGCGCATGTGCAGAGGTCCCGGCACTGTTTTCAGCGCATGGACCTGGCTCCGCCCCCCCCACAGCTCGTGCTGCGCTGCGCCGAGGGCCAGAGGACCTGCAGGGAGGTGGAGAATACCGAGGATATTTTTAGGCGCACTTTGTGGCGCGAAAAACGGACGTCCAGGTCGGGACTGCGCCGTTCTAGGCGCGTGTGGAAACTTGGGCCCTATGTTTCTATGTTTTTTTAAATATTTGTTGAGATTCTCACCTCATACACTTCCTTGCTTTCCTTATGCTCTTTAAACCTCTTTCTTTACTTTTATATTCTCTCATTTTTATCATGCATAGATGTCTCATTTGCCTTCTCCTTCAATTTCAGTTTGGTTCTAACTTTATTTAAGTAGGGCATCCTGAAACTTGGACGTAATCTTTTTAAATGGTATTTGTTTATTCTGCAACTTTGCAATCTTTTTAAATATATCCCATTGATCTACTGTCCTGAGTGCCAGTATTTCTTTTCACCATATCTCAGCTAGCTTACTCCTCCTCCTCCTCTTTCTAAAATCTGCCCAGTTCCAATTCGGTGCCCTTGTTTTTGTAATCACTTTTTTCCTTTCTATTGGGATCTTAAATATGATATGGTGACCACTCAAATTGAATTCATCAACCTGATCTATTTCATTACTGATAATTAGATTCCCTTGTAGGCATACAAACATACCGCTTGAGGAAGGAATGCTGCACAGATTTTAGGAATATCATTCCCTTGTCTCCATTTACTCCCTTTCTATCCCAATCAAAGAATAGGTAATTAAAATGGTGTTATTCCCATTCATCTCCGTGATCTTTCTACACATTTCCTCTTCAATTAGGGGGTCTCTAGTACAACCTTTCCAGTGTGAGTCAAAAGCAAAAAAACTGCGGATGCTGCAATCTGGAATAAAAACAGAAAATGCTGGAAATCTCAGCAGGTCAGGCAGTATCTGTCGAGCGGAAGCAGAGTTAACATTTTGGTCGATGACCCTCCGTCAGAACTGGAGTGTGTTTGGAAAAAACGAATTCTTAACGAGCACTGAAAGAGGGAGGGGAAGAAATGATAAAAGGGAAGATGGCCTGTCATGTATCTTACATTATTATATATAACTGTATCCTAACATGCTATACATGACTGTAATAAGACCTGTAACCACCAGCATACCTTACCACCAGTGGTGCACTTGCAAGAGACAGGTATATAAGGACAGCTCTCAGGCAAGTGCAGCATTCCAGAGCTGTGAAATAAAGGTGCAGGTCCAGAGTGACCTTGACTTCACTATATGCCTCGTGTGAATCTGTACTGAGGGGACAGGACTTTACAGTGGCGACGAGTTACGGGATTACAGAATCCACAGAATGGCGAACAACGGATCAGATGAAAAGTACAATGCGGGAGACAATTGGGAGGACTTTATAGAAAAGCTCCAGCAAAGCTTTGTAACCAAAGACTGGTTAGGCGACGATAAGGCAGACAAAAGAAGAGCCCATCTCTTGACCAGCTGTGGCTCGAAAACATATGCTTTAATGAAGGATCTGTTGGCACCCGAGAAACCAGCAAGTAAGTCGTTTGAAGAATTGAGCACACTGGTAAGAGACCACCTGAAGCCAGCAAGCAGCCTACACATGGCCAGACACAGATTCTACAACTACAGACGCTGTGTGGGCCAGAGCATACCCGACTTCATGGCGGAACTTCGGAGGTTGGCTAGTTTATGTGAGTTCTCTGATGAACTGAGGAGAGAAATGCTGAGAGACTTTTTCATTGAAGGAATAGGCCACGCAGGCATATTCCGAAAGCTCATAGAGACCAAGAACCTGACCTTAGAGGCAGCAGCACTGGTTGCACAGACATTCTTGGTAGGGAAAGAAGAAATGAGGTTGATTTACAATGCAGGTACGACAACTAACGAAATATCGGAACAAGAAGTTCACAGCACTAAACAAGCTGCTACCCCCACACACAGACAAAACCGGGAGAACAGGCTCTCGACAGTAGGCAGAAGCCATCAAGGGCCACAGGAATGGCCGTGCACACCTCATCAACCCAAAATGCGAGCAATCAACTACAAACTGAGAGAAGCTCGAGAGATCAGCCAGACGCAGCTCATTCTTTGGGAACACTTTGAACAATGGAACAGGTCTGTGCTGGAGATGTGGGGGTGGGCACTCGTCAAGGGGATGTCGATTTCAGCAGGCTGTTTGCAGAAATTGTGAATATACAGGGCATTTGGCCCGCATGTGCAAAAAAACGGCAGCTCGGCTGGTATACGAATCGGATGGGTCGGAAAGCGGATCAGAAGATGGTGGGGACAGTACCCGGGACACCGATGTACAGTGGGTCAACACGATCAATGGCCGCTGCTCCTACAACAGGACGCCTCCTATAATGATGAGGGTCCTACTCAACGGGATATCTGTCAACATGGAGCTGGATACGGGAGCGAGTCAATCTCTCATGGGCGCTCAACAATTTGAACAACTGTGGCCGCATAAAAGAGACAGACCAAAACTCACAAGGGTCGACACCAAACTAAGGACCTATACCAAATAAATCGTACCAGTCCTCGGCAGTGCCATGCTCTCTGTCACACATAAAGGGACAGTGAACTGACTTCCCCTGTGGATTGTCCCCGGAGACCCCCCAGCACTACTGGGGAGAAGCTGGCTGGCAAAACTAAACTGGAAATGGGATGATGTCCATGCCATGTCATTAGAGGAACGGACCTCCTGCTCAACAGTTATAAAGCGATTTGAACATCTCTTTCAGCCAGGTGTGGGCACTTTCAAAGGGGCCAAAGTCAAAATCTACATCACACAGGATGCTAGACCGGTCCATCACAAGGCCAGAGCTGTACCCTATGTGATGAGGGAAAAGATTGAACACGAACTAGACAGGCTTCTGCGGGAAGGCATTATATCACCTGTGGAACTCGCACCACACCTGGTGGACAGACAGAGGGAACAACCTGAAGAAAGGGCAATCCCAACAGATAGCCCAGGCGAGTCAACAACAATCACACCAATCGAAACAGACAGCCCAGGCGAGATACCAGCAACCACACCCAAAGAAAAACAGACACCAAGGCAAACAACTGAACCACAACTGAGACGCTCCACGCGAGAGCGTAGACCACCTGAGAGACTGAACCTATAAAGACAATAAGACCTTGGGGTAGGGTGATGTCATGTATCTTATATTATTATATATAACTGTATCCTAACATACTATACATGACTGTAATAAGATATGACCTGTAACCACCAACATACCTTACCACCAGGGGTGCACTTGCAAGAGACGGGTATATAAGGACAGGTCTCAGGCAAGTGCAGCATTCCAGAGCTGTGAAATAAAGGTGCAGGTCCAGAGTGACCTTGACTTCACTACATGCCTCGTGTGAATCTGTACTGAGGGGACAGGACTTTACATAACTCCTGGCATTACCATTACCAAATTCAAATGGTAATGCCAGGAGTTAGAAAAACATTAGTCAAGATAGGGTGTAAATGGCAGGATAATGACCAACTGCTATTAGCGACGAGGAGAAAAAAAAGAAAGAAAAAAAGGCTCTGAGGCGGGAGGGGAAAGGAAAGGGAGCCAAAGATTGGCAATGGTTACGCTCTGAAATTTTTGAACTCGATGTTGAGTCCAGAAGGCTGCAAAGTGCCTAAACGAAAGATGAGGTGCTGTTCCTCGAGCTTGCATTGAGCTTCGTTGGACCAGTGTAGGAGACAGAGAGGTCACAGTGGGAATGGAGTGAAGAATTAGTGACAGGCGGCCGGAAGCTCAGGGTCACACTTGCGGACTGAATGGAGGTGCTCCGCAAAGCGATCACCCAAATCTACGCTTGCTCTCAATGTAGAGGAGACCACATTGTGAGCAGTGAATACAGTATACTAAATTGAAAGAATTGCAAGTAAATCGCTGTTTCACCTGGAAGGAGTATTTGGGGCCCTCGGTGGTAGGAAGGGAAGAGGTAAAAGGGCAAGTGTTGCATCTCCTGCGCTTGCGTGGGAAGGGGAGGCGGTGCTGGGGGTAACTGCAGAATGGACCAGGGTGTCGCGGAGAGAGCGGTCACTTCGGAATGCGGCGAGAGGAGGGGAAGATGTGATTGGTGGTGGAGTTCCTTTTTTTAGCGATGCTGTCTAACCATATTAACTTAATCTTAATCTGCTTTTTGTGTGTATCTGTCCTCTTTGCAGCATGTACTACCTCCTTCACCAGTATTGACACTTCTCTCCCTTTCTTACTTATTCACTCCATCCTAAAACTATTATAATCCGATAAAGTGAACCGCTGATGTTAGCTGGCATGGAGACCAGGCAGCTTTGAAATCAGGGTTGTAGAACTAATTGGGGTCAATGGGTGTTTGAATAAATTAAAGGCTAGATGGAAAAATATATATTTACAGGTCTTTCCTTTTACTATGTAATACATCTACTCTGGCTAACTATTGTTCTGTACCTTGTGTATTTTTAATGTAATGTTTCTTTGAGCAATGAAGGATGGGGAATGGGGTTGATTTTGCTAGTTAGCTAATTGATTTTTTACTATAAAATAATTTGGTTTATTTTTAATAAGAAAATTTATGCAATTTTCCACACCATAAATTTCACATACACAAAATTAAAACAAATGAGAATGGAAAGTTTGGGAAAATATGTGTGTGTGTATAATAATCATCAAGCTTCACACACAGCATCTTCTTTGGAGAGTACTGAAAACTATCCCAGACTGGCAATAACTGGTCACTTCATGGGACCATATTTGTTCCCTCAAAGCAAGAGAAAAATCTAATTTTGGAAATTGCGTACATGTGGTTTTTTCAGGGTGGAGCATGACCCTTGTTTTCCTATGTGCAGTAAAACATTGGCAAACCACATTCTGGCTTCATTTCCCATTTCTTTATATGGAACGAGAAAAGGAAAACAGTTTATATATTTAGAAACCGTTTTAATTGTAAGCTATTTTGAATTAGTTAGCATTATTCTCGTATCCTGTTGTGTGGTGGGAGACTGAGTACTAGCAACAATGTATGTATTTCAATAACCTTGCTGACAGGATGTTGCTCAGCAGGAGCCCTAGTTGTTTTCTTATTTAAATGACTCTGAAATCCCTCTTATTTTTCCCTGTACGCTCTCACCAATTTGTACACTTCCCATTGTAAGCAAGGCATCTGACAGTTATATTCTTCATTGAATCAGTAGGGGGCACCTGACTGCTCTCTTCCTCATTATATAAGCCTGGCCTCTGCTTGAAACATTCCCAGAGCAGTGTAACTATGAACTATCAATCAATAGTGAGGAAATTGAATCTGTATCACTTTCACCTTGAGGCACTGCATGTTAGTACTTCAATTTCTATTGTTTCTAGTTCATAATATGTTACTTATAATTAATATATGTATATTTTTTTATTTTTTTTAAAACAACCACAATTAAACAGCTGTTTTCAGTGTATATGGTCCTTTTTGTCTAATTCTCCTGACATTCTCCTGACATTCTCCTGACATAACTCCACCAGACTACCCTTAAAACTGTGTTATTTTAAATTAAGAATGGCTAATAATATAGGTGGATAGAAATATTCATTAATACAGTAATCAATATACAAGATGCTTGGCAGGGGAAATCTGCCTGTTGAAGCTAAATTTAAATGATCTTTATAAATAACTGTCTGCCTGACTTGGGCCTTGCTGATTTACTTGACATGTGAGTGGGATGTTGCAGGACTGATTATGATATGATGTGCAAAAAATATCTAAGGGGGTGGGGGTAAAGAGAAGGAAAAGTGTCATAAAATTATTTAAACAATTTTCACTAACTTTATTTCTGGAATTCCTAAAGCAAAGTTCTGATTTTATTCGCAGAAGTTGTGATGTTTGGTACCTAGAACTGCTGCACAGTGGCTTTAGATATGTGAGGACTACCATGTGGTGCTACACGAGTGTGTTGAGTAATTGGAACTGTTGGGCAAGCAGGGTGTCGTTAAACCCCATTTGTACTTTAATAGTTCAGCTATTTTATTTTTAATTGGATTTCATTTTCATGTAAATTTGTGTTTTGCAACAACTTTTGTTTTGGCTCTGTTTATTTGGTGGGTGGGTTGCATTTTAATTATTAGAATAATTTATAGAACAGTATATGATCATCAAAGTACAACTTTGGATCAACTGTTTAAGGACAAACTGGTCATTCTACATTGTGTACATAAATGCAGATCATTCAATAAATAACCCAATTTTTAGTTGGAGATTTCTGAAATCGTCATGTTGTCCAATTTTCTGCTCTCAATCAAGAGAAAGTGAGGTGCAAGAGCTTGTGCTTGCATCTTCTACTAGTGCCCATGTTCTTTCAGGTAGATTTCACTCACCTTGCATCTGCTTGATGCCTTTTCAGATAACCTAGCTAAGATTGGAAAATTGGGGGAAATCACAAGGACAACTCGCACCTAAGCACTTGCTGTCAGAGCAAGCTTTACATTGTTAGCAATTGCAACTCTATTAGGAGATTGGGGGTTGGGAGAAAGGGGGGTGGGGGGAAGGAGGCTGAACGGGCCGGGCCTGAGACTTCGGGCAGGGCCCGTCCCCAGCACCAGATTTACAAGTAGGTGGCGTGGCGTCGGGTCGGAGGGAGCGCGGGTCGTGGGGGGGGGGGGGGGTGGGAGGGAGGTCGGTTCGGGTCGAGGGGAGGGAGGAGGGAGGAGGGAGGTCGGGTCCAGTCCGGGGCCGGGGAAAGCGGGAGTCGGGTTGGGTCCAGTCCGGGGGGGGGGGGGGGGGGGTGGGGAGCGGGAGTCGGGTCCGGGGGCGGGGGGAGCGGGAGTCGGGTCGGGTCTGGTCCAGGGGCGGGGGGGAGAAGGGAGGAGGGAAGTCGGTGTCGGGTCCGGTCCGGGGGCGGGAAGCAGGAGTCGAGTCGGGTCGGGAGGAAGCAGGAGCTGGGCGTGGGAGGAGCCTTATTCATGCAGCCTCAGTGAGGCCATTCGGCCAGGGCTAGGGGCTGCGTGCTTCGGCCCCTCCCACACAGTTTTGGGCGCCTGGAGCTACTGCACATGTGCAGAGGTCCCGGCACTGTTTTCAGCGCAGGGACCTGACTCCGCCCCCTACAGCTCGTGCTGCGCTGCGCCGAGCTGCAAATGACCTGCAGGGAGCTGGAGAATCTGGAAGTTTTTTTTCGGCACACTTTGTGGCGCCGTTCTAGGCGAAGCTCGAAACTTGGGCCCCTAATGTGTAACTAGCTCCAATTGCAGAGTTGAAATTTTACATGTAAAGCTTGTGCTGTCCAGGAAAATAGTATGTAAAATGTGCTTTTTGCTTTTATTTTGTTTAGTTCTGTCTTGTTGCCTTTCCGATCTTTGTGTTAGTTGGCGGAAGCACTTGTGCTTGTGTGAATTATTTCTCTGAATGTTGTGAACTAGTTTTCAATGAGGTTTTGCAGCAATCCATATATGGCAAGGGCTGGATGAAGATAATCATATCAAGTATTACACATGCCTATGTTAGTGAGGGAGATGTTGATCTCTTGTCCAGAGGAAGGTTTTGGAAGAGTACAAAAATGTCATAGTCCGACTCCTTTTTTAAGAAGGAAGGACATTGATTAATAACCACAACCCTTTATTACAATTAATCTTAATCTACAACCAACTCTTTCAAATACGAATTTCCATTTCTCACTATAATAAACCACAATAGTTTATAGAGATTTATTCTATTAGTGCTACCAGGGCTATAGGATAGAAACATAGAAACATAGAAAATAGGTGCAGGAGCAGGCCATTCAGCCCTTCTAGCCTGCACCGCCATTCAACGAGTTCATGGCTGAACATGAAACTTCAGTACCCACTTCCTGCTTTCACGCCATACCCCTTGATCCCCCGAGTAGTAAGGACTTCATCTAACTCCCTTTTGAATATATTTAGTGAATTGGCCTCAACTACTTCCTGTGGTAGAGAATTCCACAGGTTCACCACTCTCTGGGTGAAGAAGTTTCTCCTTATCTCGGTCCTAAATGGCTTACCCCTTATCCTTAGACTGTGACCCCTGGTTCTGGACTTCCCCAACATTGGGAACATTCTTCCTGCATCCAACCTGTCCAAACCCGTCAGAATTTTAAACGTTTCTATGAGGTCCCCTCTCACTCTTCTGAACTCCAGTGAATACAAGCCCAGTTGATTCAGTCTTTCTTGATAGGTCAGTCCCACCATCCCGGGAATCAGTCTGGTGAATCTTCGTTGCACTCCCTCAACAGCAAGTATGTCCTTCCTCAAGTTAGGAGACCAAAACTGTACACAATACTCCAGGTGTGGCCTCACCAAGGCCCTGTACAACTGTAGCAACACCTCCCTGCCCCTGTACTCAAATCCCCTCGCTATGAAGGCCAACATGCCATTTGCTTTCTTAACCGCCTGCTGTACCTGCATGCCAACCTTCAATGACTGATGTACCATGACACCCAGGTCTCGTTGCACCTTCCCTTTTCCTAATCTGTCACCATTCAGATAATAGTCTGTCTCTCTGTTTTTACCACCAAAGTGGATAACCTCACATTTATCCACATTATACTTCATCTGCCACGCATTTGCCCACTCACCTAACCTATCCAAGTCACTCTGTAGCCTCATAGCATCCTCCTCGCAGCTCACACTGCCACCCAACTTAGTGTCATCCGCAAATTTGGAGATACTACATTTAATCCCCTCGTCTAAATCATTAATGTACAATGTAAACAGCTGGGGCCCCAGCACAGAACCCTGCGGTACCCCACTAGTCACTGCCTGCCATTCCGAAAAGTACCCATTTACTCCTACTCTTTGCTTCCTGTCTGACAACCAGTTCTCAATCCACGTCAGCACACTACCCCCAATCCCATGTGCTTTAACTTTGCACATTAATCTCCTGTGTGGGACCTTGTCGAAAGCCTTCTGAAAGTCCAAATATACCACATCAACTGGTACTCCTTTGTCCACTTTATTGGAAACATCCTCAAAAAATTCCAGAAGATTTGTCAAGCATGATCTCCCTTTTACAAATCCATGCTGACTTGGACCTATCATGTCACCATTTTCCAAATGCGCTGCTATGACATCCTTAATAATTGATTCCATCATTTTACCCACTACTGAGGTCAGGCTGACCGGTCTATAATTCCCTGCTTTCTCTCTCCCTCCTTTTTTAAAAAGTGGGGTTACATTGGCTACCCTCCACTCGATAGGAACTGATCCAGAGTCAATGGAATGTTGGAAAATGACTGTCAATGCATCCGCTATTTCCAAGGCCACCTCCTTAAGTACTCTGGGATGCAGTCCATCAGGCCCTGGGGATTTATCGGCCTTCAATCCCATCAATTTCCCCAACACAATTTCCCGACTAATAAAGATTTCCCTCAGTTCCTCCTCCTTAATAGACCCTCTGACCACTTTTATATCCGGAAGGTTGTTTGTGTCCTCCTTAGTGAATACTGAACCAAAGTACTTGTTCAATTGGTCTGCCATTTCTTTGTTCCCCGTTATGACTTCCCCTGATTCTGACTGCAGGGGACCTACGTTTGTCTTTACTAACCTCTTTCTCTTTACATACCTATAGAAACTTTTGCAATCCGCCTTAATGTTCCCTGCAAGCTTCTTCTCGTACTCCATTTTCCCTACCCTAATCAAACCCTTTGTCCTCCTCTGCTGAGTTCTAAATTTCTCCCAGTCCCCAGGTTCGCTGCTATTTCTGGCCAATTTGTATGCCACTTCCTTGGCTTTAATACTATCCCTGATTTCCCTAGATAGCCACGGTTGAGCCACCTTCCCTTTTTTATTTTTACGCCAGACAGGAATGTACAATTGTTGTAATTCATCCATGCGTTCTCTAAATGTCTGCCATTGCCCATCCACAGTCAACCCCTTAAGTATCATTAGCCAATCTATCTTAGCCAATTCATGCCTCATACCTTCAAAGTTACCCTTCTTTAAGTTCTGGACCATGGTCTCTGAATTAACTGTTTCATTCTCCATCCTAATGCAGAATTCCACCATATTATGGTCACTCTTCCCCAAGGGGCCTCGCACAATGAGATTGCTAATTAATCCTCTCTCATTACACAACACCCAGTCTAAGATGGCCTCCCCCCTAGTTGGTTCCTCGACATATTGGTCTAGAAAACCATCCCTTATGCATTCCAGGAAATCCTCCTCCACCGTATTGCTTCCAGTTTGGCTAGCCCAATCTATGTGCATATTAAAGTCACCCATTATAACTGCTGCACCTTTATTGCATGCACTCCTAATTTCCTGTTTGATGCCCTCCCCAACATCACTACTACTGTTTGGAGGTCTGTACACAACTCCCACTAACGATTTTTGCCCTTTAGTGTTCTGCAGCTCTACCCATATAGATTCCACATCATCCAAGCTAATGTCTTTCCTAACTATTGCATTAATCTCCTCTTTAACCAGCAATGCTACCCCACCTCCTTTTCCTTTTATTCTATCCTTCCTGAATGTTGAATACCCCTGGATGTTGAGTTCCCAGCCCTGATCATCCTGGAGCCACGTCTCCGTAATCCCAATCACATCATATTTGTTAACATCTATTTGCACAATTAATTCATCCACCTTATTGCGGATACTCCTTGCATTAAGACACAAAGCCTTCAGGCTTGCTTTTTTAACACCCTTTGTCCTTTTAGAATTTTGCTGTACAGTGGCCCTTTTTGTTCTTTGCCTTGGGTTTCTCTGCCCTCCACTTTTCCTCATCTCCTTTCTGTCTTTTGCTTTTGCCTCCTTTTTGTCTCCCTCTGTCTCCCTGTATAGGTTCCCATCCCCCTGCAATATTAGTTTAACTCCTCCCCAACAGCACTAGCAAACACTCCCCCTAGGACATTGGTTCCGGACCTGCCCAGGTGCAGACCGTCCGGTTTGTACTGGTCCCACCTCCCCCAGAACCGGTTCCAATGCCCCAAGAATTTGAATCCCTCCCTGCTGCACCACTGCTCAAGCCATGTATTCATCTGCGCTATCCTGCGATTCCTACTCTGACTAGCACGTGGCACTGGTAGCAATCCCGAGATTACTACTTTTGAGGTCCTATATAGGATATATAGGATATATCTAAAACTGTAGGAGCTTGTACTGTCATGCAGTATACATAGATATTTCTGACTGGAATGGTGTACTGGACATGGTCTTAACTTTTCTTACTGTTCCCATCTTTAAACTAGATGATGATTGTTAGAATTTTATTGAGATGCTCTCCCTCAACTCCCCTATCTCAATTCCACTTTCTCCTCCTTCAAAAGCCTCCTTAATATGCACCCCTTTGATCTTGGCTTCAGTCACTGTCCTAAACCTTGTTTTAATCTTATCAAAGAAAATAGGCCATTGAGGCTGTATGTAATAAAAGTTTATTTTTTTATATATATATATATATATATATATATATATGCGCCTAAATGGGAGAAAGAGTGCTACAGCCGTAGTCCTATAGAGAATTAGAATGACTAATCTTAAAGCATTAGACCATGTTATCCTTTGAGACTGGCAGATAGCTTTGCATTTTTAACTTTTTCAGTTTGTTTGGGGGATGTAGTGACGCAGTAAATAGTTTATGATCTCACTCAGCTCTGCTTCATAGTTCACTGAAGAAATGTCACTTTTTTTTTAAAAGAGAGGTTTTATCATCAACAACTTGAATTTCTGTAGTGTCAATGTAACAAAATACACCAAAGCACATTGGAGGTGAGAAAAATAAACTGACTGAGTGAGGGGACAAAGGTTTAGGGTCGAGACAGAGGAGTTGAGAGAGAGCATTATAGCATGTGGAGCTATCAAGGTTCTACTGTTGAAGATGGCGCATAGCAAGGGAGGGGGGTACAAAAGAAGGCCATATTCTGAAGAGTGGAGAGCATGTACTGGGACACAAGGCCGAAGCTGAGGTAGGAAGGGGTGAAGCCATGTAGATGAGGATATAGATTTTAAAATCAACTCACTGGGTGATGGGAAACCACTGAAAGTTTGCAGGAATTATTGTGGGATAGGACAGGGATGGAAAATGTTTTGACTAAGGTGCACTTTGTGAAGGGCGGATCTTAAGAAGCCAGGAAGTAATGCATTAGAGTAATTGAGTCTGGAAGTGACGAGATATAGATAGGTTTTTCACCAAGGGTGAGATAAAGGTGGACAATGTTGCTTAGCCTGAGCAGACAACCAGAGGGAGCCTGATGATTTCAGTCTAACTTAAATTTAGTTGAATCACGTTCTTTCTTTTACTAGGCCCGGAATTTGCAGTTGTAATGGTAATGAAGGTGTCGATGCTCGTTGTCATTACTGTGTAAAATTGATAGTAACTTCTGGCGTCCGCACATACGCAGTTAAACACAGAGATCCAGAAATTGCTGTTAGTGATGCCCTGCTCCTCCACATGGTGGGCTGTTGCAGTCTTCACAGATGCAATCAACACAGAATCAATGATTTGACATGAATTCAACATTTTACGCACTATTATCGCTATTAAAAACATTGAAAAGTTAAACCTTGTTGAATGAGGTGTAACTGAATTTTCAACAGCGTACTCATACATCATTACTGCTGAACAACCTCTCTGGCCCTGAAAAGCTATCCGATAAATGTGGAATGTCATTCCTTCCATTACATGACAAAAATTCCAGATTTTTAAAATAATTTATTTTTTAAAATGTTGTTTGATATTTCAGCTTCTACCTTAATCTCATGTGTTTGTCCCAATCTTTATTTTGCTTTCTGTAAAATTATTAGAAAGCTTCATTATCTTATGAATTGCAAATGGAGTTGAACACTACAATCATCAGTGAACAGCCCCACTTCTGACTTTATGATGGAGGGACGACCATTGATGAAGTAGCTGAAGATAGTTGAGTTTGTGACATTTTCCTGAATAACTCCTGCAGCGATGTCCTGGGCTAAAATGATTGGCCTCCCACAACCACAACCACCTTCCTTTGTGCTATGTATGACCCCAGCCACTGGAATGTTTTCCCCCGATCCCCGTTGATTCAGTTTTCCGAGGGCTTCTTGATATTACATCTAGTCGAATGCTGCTCTGATGTCCAGGACAGTGACTCTCGCCTCACGTCACCTCTGGAATTCAAGTCTTGTGTCCATGTTTGGACCAAGGCTGTAATGAGGTCTGAAGTCGAGTGATCCTGGCACAGCCCAAACTGAACATTGGTGAGTATGTGCCACTTGGTAGCACGGTCAACGAGGCCTTCCACCACTTTGCTGATGATTGGAAGTAGGCACATGGGCTGCTAATTGGTTGGGTTGGATTTGTCTTGCTTTTTGTGGACAAATGCCAGCTTTGTAGTTGTACTGGAGCAGTTTGGCTAGGTGCATGGCGAGTTCTGGAGCACCAGTCTTCAGCACAGCAGCCAGGATATTATCTGGACACGAAGCCTTGCTGTATCCAGTGTATTCAGCTATTTCTTGATGTCACGTGGAATTAATTGAATTTTCTTCCAAGATACAGTTAAGTTTATGATTGTGGCCAAGTTGAGTGCTGTATTCAGATTGGCTAGAACAAAATTGCAGCATGTGGTGTCCAGTGCTGGTGAGTGTTTGTTTGCCAACATGATGGGGAGGGGTTAGGATGGAGAAGGAACCATTGCTCAACTGTCTTCATATTGCTACAGGTACTGCTGTCATTTATATAGCAGCACTGCTGCCGGAGTATGGGATGTGTACTAGGGCTTTGACGTAATATGAATTCAGTATAAATATTTACATTTTATGCTATGAAAATGATGTTTGAAGTTTCTATTTCTATGATTGCTAGAAAGAAAACTCTGTGGTCTGTAGCAGTTTTTTCACTTTGTAGTTTCATGCTTCCAATGTGTGGCAGTTGTATGTGATATGTGACATTACTACTTTAACACATTTATCAATAGAACATGTAGAAGCAACCATTTTAATGTAGGTTGTTTCACAGTAAACAGGGTAAAGTTGCAAATTTAAGACATTTGCTTTTTTGTAAATTAATTCTAAAATTAAACTGGAAAGCAAATTAACATTTTGTTGTACAGGTATTTACTTTTGCTGTACATTAAACTTAAAAAAAAATGTCAGTGGCTCTTAATGCCCGTGTGGAGCATAAAAACTGGCATAGATCTGTCGGGCTGAATGGCCTGTTTCTGTGCTGTAAAATTCTATGTAATTCCATGACAAAATTCATACAATTGCTGTGTTGGGATATTTCTGAGGTTGGTGATGAGGCACATTGTGGGAGAAGAATATAGGGAGCTTTATTTTTGAGTGTATTGTATCTGACTTGGAAATTCTTGGTTGTGATAGTTGGTGACTAATTGGGGGCTGATGCTAATTGTAATGCCCCCCACCCCTTTATCCTGGAGCACTTCACTTACCAGAATATAAAACCTTTCATTAATGGTCCCACATAGCTTGAATGCTAATGGTCAGCATAATGGTCAGAAAAAACTACCTGTCGCAGTTCATTTCTGAAATAGCAAGTTGAAAAAGTTTATTGAAAATGCCAAATAATCACTGAAATAGGAATTTAGATAAGAATTATGACATCATTAAGAAAATACTATTGTTGGCACATTAACTGAAGCTGGGGACCGAGTAGGATATGAAACCAGTCCAGTGTGCATATATATTTTTTCAAATGTAATTGCTCAACACAACTCTAGCTGTTTGTATAAAGATAATGTAGATGCTTCTGTAGTATAGCCCGCATGCCTTAGATGGTAGTACTTTTGCATTTGAATCAGGATGTTATCAATTGAAGCTCAATTCTCAGAATTGGCTAAGACTTTAAGGCAGTAGTGGGGATTTTTTGCATTATTCAAGGTACCATCTTTTGGTTGAAACCTTAAACCAAAATCCTGTTTGCCTATTCTGGTCGTTCAGGTGAATGTTAATGATCCCATCACACTGAAGAAAATCAGAGAGTTCTTTTGATTCCTGGGTAACTTCCCTCAAACATCACCACAAAACAAAACTCTTAACTGCCATTCTTATTGCTGTTTGTGGGACATTTTCTGAGCTGATTATGAAAATTTTCTATTGAACCCATCACCAAATTTTGCTGGCATCATGGTGTTTAGCTGAGCTCCTCCATCCCCAGTAATTGGGGAAAGCAGTGCTTTTGTATACACTATAAGCAGTGTATCACCCGGCCAGTACTATGAACAGTGTATCACTCGGGCTGATGATATGAGCAGTATTTCACTCAGGATAGAAACACAGAAAATAGGTGCAGGAGTAGGCCATTCGGCCCTTCGAGCCTGCACCGCCAGTCAATAAGATCATGGCTGATCACTCCCTCAGTATCCCTTTCCTGCTTTCTCTCCATACCCCTTGATCCCCTTAGCCGTAAGGGCCATATCTACCTCCCTCTTGAATATATCCAATGAACTGGCATCAACTACTCTCTGCGGCAGGGAATTCCACAGGTTAACAACTCTCTGAGTGAAGAAGTTTCTCTTCATCTCAGTCCTAAATGGCCTACCCCTTATCCTAAGACTATGTCCCCAGTTCTGGACTTCCCCAACATCGGGAACATTCTTCCCACATCTAACCGGTCCAGTCCCGTCAGAATCTTTTACTTTTCTATGAGATCCCCTCTCATCCTTCTAAACTCCAGTGAATAAAGGTCCAGTTGATCCAGTCTCTCCTCATATGTCAGTCCAGCCATCCCTGGAATCAGTCTGGTGAACCTTTGCTGCACTCCCTCAATAGCAAGAACGTCCTTCCTCAGATTAGGAGACCAAAACTGAACACAATATTTCAGGTGAGGTCTCACCAAGGCCCTGTATAACTGCAGCAAGACCTCCCTGCTCCTATACTCCAATCACCTAGCAATGAAGGCCAACATACCATTTTGCCTTCTTCACCGCCTGCTGTACCTGCATGCCAACTTTCAATGACTGATGAACCATGACACCCAGGTCTCGTTGCACCTCCCCTTTTCCTAATCTGCTGCCATTCAGATAATCTGCCTTCCGTGTTTTTGCCCCCAAAATGGATAACCTCACATGTATCCACATTATACTGCATCTGCCATGCATTTGCCCACTCACCTAACCTGTCCAAGTCACCCTGCAGCCTCTTAGCATCCTCCTCACAGCTCACACTGCCAACCAGTTTACTGTCATCTGCAAACTTGGAGATATTACACTCAATTCCTTCATCTAAATGTAAAGAGCTGGGGTCCCAGCACTAAGCCCTGTGGCACTCCACTAGTCACTTCCTGCCATTCGGAAAAGGAACGTTTATCCTGACACTCTGCTTTCTGTCTGCCAACCAGTTCTCTATCCACGTCAGTACATTACCCCCAATACCATGCGCTTTGATTTTGCACACCAATCTCTTGTGCGGGACCTTGTCAAAAGCCTTTTGAAAGTCCAAATACACCACGTCCACTGGTTTTCCCTTGTCACTCTGCCAGTTACATCCTCAAAAAATTCCAGAAGATTCGTCAAGCATGATTTCCCTTTCATAAATCCATGCTGACTTGGACCGATCCTATCACTGCTTTCCAAATGCGCTGCTATTTCATCCTTAATGATTGATTCCAACATTTCACCCACTACTGATGTCAGGCTAACCGGTCAATAATTACCAGTTTTCTCTCTCCCCTCCTTTTTTAAAAAGTGGTGTTACATTAGCTACCTTCCAGTCCATAGGAACTGCTCCAGAGTCGATAGACTGTTGGAAAATGATCACCAATGCATCCACTATTTCTAGGGCCACTTCCTTAAGTACTCTGGGATGCAGACTATCAGGCCCCGGGAATTTGTCGGCCTTCAATCCCATCAATTTCCCGAACACAATTTCCTACCTAATAAGGATATCCTTCAGTTCCTCCTTGTCACTAGACCCACTGTCCCCTAGTACATTCGGAAGGTTATTTGTGTCTTCCCTCGTGAAGACAGAACCAAAGTATTTGTTCAATTGGTCTGCCATTTCTTTGTTCCCCATTATAAATTCACCTGAATCCGACTACAAGGGATCTACATTTGTCTTCACTAATCTTTTTCTCTTCACATATTTATAGAAGCTTTTGCAGTCAGTTTTTTTTGTTCCCTGCAAGCTTCTTCTCATACTCTAGGGATGATACTAACAACATTAACTTGTATTTATATAACACCTTTAAGGTAGTGAAATGTCCCAAGGCACTTCACAGTATTGTGTAAATGTTTTTTTTTAATTAGAAATTATCGCGGGGGGTGGGGGCTGCAGCTGGAGGAGATTAGAGAGGGAAAATGGCGAGGCCATGGAGGGACTTGTAAATAAGGATGAGAGTTTTGAAATCGAGGCGTTGCTTAACTGGAAGCAACTGCAGCGAGAACAGGGGTGATCGGTGAGCAGGATTGGTGCGAGTTACGACACGGGCACCGAGTTTTCGATCACCTCTAGTTTACGTAGGGTAGAATGTGGGAGGCCAGCCAGGAGTGTGTTGGAATAGTTAAGTCTAGAGGTAACAAAGGCATGGATGAAGGCTTCAGCAGCGAATGAGCTGAGGCAAGGGCTGAGATGGGCGATGTTAATCATCATCATCATCATCGGCAGTCCCTCGAAATTGAGGTAGACTTGCTTCCACTCTAAAAGTGAGTTCTCAGGTGACTACATTCCAATACGGGAATTACAACCTCTTTCACAGACAAACAGTCATTGAAGGAAAGGCTGGGTGGGGAGTCTGTTTTGCGGCATGCTCCATCCGCTGCCTGCGCTTGTTTTCTGCATGCTCTCTGTGACTAGACTCGAGGTGCTCAGCGCCCTCCCGGATGCTTTTCCTCAGGCGGCCTTGACCCAGGTGTCGATGGGGCTGTTGCATTTTATCAAGGAGGCTTTGAGGGTGTCCGTGAAACGTTTTCTCTACCCACCTAGGAATCGCTTGCCTTGTAGGAGTTCCGAGTCGAGAGCTTGCTTTGCGAGTCTTTGTCCGCATGCCCGACACATGTAGCTCGCCCAACAGAGCTGGTAGAGTGTGATCAGTACATCAATGCTGGGCATGTTGACCTGATCGAGAACACTGACGGTGCGTCTATCCTCCTAGGGGATTTGCAGGATCTTGCGGAGACATCGTTGGTGGTATATCTCCAGCGATTTGAGGCATCTACTGTATATGTTCCATGTCTCTGAGCCATACATGAGGGTGGGTATTACTGCAGCCCTGTAGATCATAAACTTGGTGCCAGATTTGAGGGTCTGGTCTTCAAACACTTTTCCTCAGGCGACCGAAGGCTGCGCTGGCATACTGGAGGCAGTGTTGGACCTCGTCGATGTCTGCCCTTGTTGTGATCGTAGCTCCCTACTGGAGTGGAACTAAACTATAGAACCAGTGGAAACCTGTTCAACTTCGTTGCCTCCAGGCTAGATCCAAGACCACCCCATCCTTTGTCATCGAAGTACAGTACGTCTGCGCATGAACTCCAAGCCATTGTGCAACATCTTCACCGAGGTCTTACACTAAACATCTGTAAGGTCCTCCACCAACCTGACCCCACCACACAGCCCTCCCCCCCCCCCACCTCGATCATCAAAATCCATGGCGTGGCCTTGGACAACGTGGACCACTTTCCATACCTCGAGGCGATATTACAGAGGTGGAAATAGGCAGTCTTAGTTATGCTGAGGATATGTGGTCGAAAGCTAATTTCAGGGTCAAATATGACACCATGGTTGTGAACAGTCTGGTTCAGCCTCAAACAGGAGTTGAGGAGGGGGATGGAGTCAGTGTCTCAGGAACGGAGTTTGTGGCGGGGACTGAAAACAATGGCTTCGGTCTTCCTAATATTCATTTGGAGAAAATTTCTGCTCATCCAGAACTGGATGTCTGATAAGCAGTCTGACAATTTAGAGACTGAGGAGGGGTCCAAAAAAGTAGTAGTGAGGTAGAGCTGGGTGTCGTCAGCGTACATGTGGAAATTGACAGTGTTTTCGGATGATGTCACCAAGGCACAACATGTAGATAAGAAATAGGAGGGGGTCAAGGATCGATCCTTGGGAGACACCAGAGTTAAAGATACAGTGGGTAGGAAGAGAAGCCGCCATTGCAGGTGATTCTCTGGCTACGATTATGAGCAATATGACACTCGGGCTGATACTATGAGCATGTATCACTCGGGCTAATATGAGCAGTGTATCACTCGGGCCGATACTATGAGCAGTATTTCACTCTGGCCGATACTATGAGCAGTATTTCACTCGGGCCGATACTATGAGCAGTGTTTCAATTGGGCCGGTACTATGAGCAGTGTTTCACTCGGCTGATACTATGCAGTCAACTGCTGTCATTTCACCAATTGTGAAATATTGGGTTTATAGTAATCGATTTTCTTTAGCAATAATAAACAATATCCATCGTACTCATGCCACTGAATATGCTAATATTCCTTTAATGTGCTTAAAATTTTAAAATTTAATTCTAACTGGTTCTGTAGATAGCATTTTAAAAATGTGAATATTTTATATTTATGAATCAATGTTTTATTGGGTTATTAATTTTGAAATTCCTCTTTGGGAAAGGGAGGTAATTACAGGGTTTAACCTTAAAATCAAAGACTTGCCTGAAATGTAGAATCACACTGGTGAGAAATGGTCTTATCGGGTTTAGATTAATAGTTTGTCGTAGCCTCCTCATCCTAGAGGAGGAACACTCTTGTGGCACTGAGAAGGTTGACCATGTGATTATATTCCCATGGGGGGGGCGGGGGCAGAAGGATGGAAATTAAAAAGCAATGTTCAAACCCAGTGGGTTCATGATAGCTCACTAGATTTACACAGATTGTAGTTTGAGCCATATAGATCAGGGGTGAGTTAGTTAATCTCGACTAGAGCAGCAGGATGGTGCTGCAGTTGTATGTGCTACAGTTGCTTCATGAGTTAAATAACCCATCGATGCTTGCTGTCAAGGCTTACACAATCGTAATGGACCCTTAAGGCAGTGCACCAGACGTCATTGTATCTGCTTTAAAGGAAAATGAGCCCGTTTTTAAGAAAGAAAAGAAAGACTTGGATTTATATAGCACCTTTCACAACCACCAGACACCTCAAAGCACTTTACAGCCAATGAAGTACTTTTGAAGTGCAGTCACTGTTGTAATGTAGGAAAT
Organism: Pristiophorus japonicus; assembly: GCF_044704955.1. Taxonomy (NCBI): domain Eukaryota; kingdom Metazoa; phylum Chordata; class Chondrichthyes; family Pristiophoridae; genus Pristiophorus; species Pristiophorus japonicus. The sequence continues at coordinate 231,921,329 of NC_091978.1, forward strand.
GCGGCAGCCAATTTGCACACAAGCAAGCTCTCTCAAACAGCAATGTGATTGTGACCAGATAATCTGTTTTTTGTTATGTTGACTGAAGGATAAATATATTGGCCTGGACATGGGGGATAACGCCCCTGCTCCTCTTCGAAATAGTGCCATGGGATCTTTCACATCCATTTGAGAGAGCAGGGCATTTAGGCTCCAAAAGATAGCATCTCCAACAGTATAGTATTCCCTCATCATTGTACTGGAGTGTCCGCTTAGATTTTTGTGCTCAAGTCCCTGGAGCGGGACTTGAACCCACAACCTTCTGACTCAGAGGCAAGAGTGCTATCCACTGAGCCACTGGTTTGACACTGTACATGATCACGATCTGATGAGTCCTACTGGAAGTGTACATCTGCTGAATGTCAGCTGAGGACAGGCTAGGGCTGACTGTGATGTCTCACTAGGTTGAATAACCCACCGATGCTTGCGGTCAAGGCTTACACAATAGTAATGGATCCTTAAGGTACCAGAAGTCATCTGGTGCTGGTGGAACTGTATCCCAGAGAGAAGTCGACACCTATTGGAGTAAATTAATTAGAAAAAACATTCCAGAACACATCATTTATTTAAAAAGTAATAATAGACCTTCATGTACCATAAAATTCAAGACCGGTAGACTGAATTTGACTTAAAGGACTGAAATCCTGAATTATGAAAAATGTAAAATGAATACAAATTGTTGGAAATGGAAGGGAGGTAAAGCAGAATCAAAAGGACATTTTGAATATAACAAATGACCAGTTCTGATGAAGCGGAAAAATGTTAATCTTTCTGTTTCCAGATGCTGATTGAGCTGCTGTGTTTCTCCAGTGTTTGCTTATTTTATTTGGAGGATTTTCTGGTTTTGTCCTTCCGTTGGCTTGCTTCTCCCAATTGCCTCACATTTGTTCAATTTGTAAAAATATAGGTAGTGGTCTATTGCAATTGTTCATAGAATCATAGAAATTTAATGGCACAGAAGGATTCAACCCATTGTGTCTGTGCGGGCCCGATAAAGATCTATCTAGCCTAATCCCACTTTCCAGCTCAGTAGGTTATGGCACTTCAAGTACATCTCCAAGTACTTTTTAAATATGATTAGAGTTTCTACCTCTACTACCCTTTCAGGCCGTGCGTTCCACTCACGAGATTGAATAACGCGCCGATGCTTGCTGTCAAGGCTTACACAATAGTAATGGACCCTTAAGGCGATGCCCTTCTACCAATTACTTGAAACCTATGCCTCCTGTATTGACCTTTCTGCTAAGGGAAATAAGTCCTTCCTAGCCACTCTATCTAGGTCCCTTGTAATTTTATGCACCTCAATTAAGTCTCCCCTTAGCCAACTCTGTCCCAGAGAAAATAACCTCTGTCCCAGAGAAAATAGCTCCTCATAGCTAAAATTCTCCAATCCTGGCAACATCCTTGTAAATCGCCTCTGTACCCTCTCTGGTGCAATCACATCTTTCCTGTTTTGTGGTGACCAGAACTCTATTACAGTACTCTAGTCGTGGCCTAATTTGTGTTTTATACAGTTTAAACATAACCTCCCTGCTCTTATATTCTGTGCCTCGGCTAATAAAGAAAAGCATCCCATATGCATTCTTAACCACCTTACCTACCTGTCCTACCTTTAGGGGTCTGTGGACATGCACTCCAAGGTCCCTCTGTTCCTCTACATTTCTCAGTATTATAACTATATATTGTGTATTCCCTTGCCTTGCTAGCCCTCCAACTGCATTACCTCACACTTTTCCAGATTGAATTCCATTTACCACTTTTCTGCCTGCCTGACTATTCCATTGATATCTTCCTGCAGCCAACAGCTTTCTTCCTCACTATCAAATTCATGGCCAATCTTTGTATCATCTGTAAACTTGATTATGCCCACTACATTGATGTCTAAATCATTGATATACACCACAAAAAGCAAGGGACCGAGTACTGAGCACTGCAGAATCCCACCTGAAACACCCTTCTAGTCATAAAGGAATCAATTTTGGCCAGGAGTTGTTCTGGTTTTTTTTGGAACAATTTGATTTTTCTGGAGTATGTTTAAAAAAAAAATCTCCATTTTGCACATTCAATTTGCGCCAGTAAGTTAGTTAGGATTTTTTTAGTTTTTTTTTCTCAAAAGTGGGTGTTAACAGCAGCCTACGCCAGTTTTGGCCATTTAGGCCACTTTGGCCAGCTAATAGTTACTCCAAATCTACTTAGGCCAGCATATGTGGCCACTTCAGAAAACCCTTGCGGAGAGTTAAGAAATCAGCGCAGGTAGGTACATTGGAGGCCATTCGGCCTGGGATAGGGGCAGGAAGGGAAGCGGAGAGCACCTGCACCTGAACCACCAAGCCTTACAAAGCACTAAGCAAAGCATAAAGAGTAATAAGCATTCAAGAACAAATAAAAAAAAATAGAACCAAGTCCTCCCTTTCATCTGAAAACTCGGCCCGGAAAGGCAGCGGGCCGGCAGCTGCACTTTCATTCTATGCCTCGGAATCGTTTCAAGCTACCACTGGGGATGTGTGTGCCATCTCTCAATATGTAATACACGTTTCCATTCGCCAGGTCATGGCTGAACTGTGTGCGCGGAGGAATGACCATTAAGTTCCCAATGACCGCCCAAGCAATCCATGACAGGGCTGTGGGGTTCTCGAGGATTGCTGGCTTCCCAAAGGTACAAGACTGCATTGATTGTACCCACATCGCCTTGTGAGCACCTTTGGAGGATGTCGAGCTGTTCAGGAATAGAAAAGGCTTCCACTCCATTAATGTGCAGCTCATGTGTGATGACATGCATCGCATCATGTCAGTCGATGCAAGATACCCTGGCAGCACCCATGATGTGTTCATCCTAAGCAACAGCGTTATGTTCGACATGTTTGGGCAGCAGCCAGAAGGGCAGAGCTGGCTCCTGGGAGACAAAGGGCACGGCCTGGCCATCTGGCTCATGACGCCCCTATCTGTAACCCGGACCATCAACACATGTTGCACATTATGACACGCAGCATCATAGAGAGGAGCATTGGCATCTTGAAACAGCGTTTCCGATGCCTGGACCATTCCAGAGGCTACTTGCTGTACTCCCCTGAAATTGTCGGACAGTTCACTGTTGTGTGCTGCACACTGCATAACTTAGCCATCCTGAGGCAGCAGCTGATAGTGGAAGACGACGACCCACCTGCGGTGAGAGTGGCTGATGATTTGGAAGATGCAGGTGATGGGCAGGAGGTGGTGGTGGTGGAGGAAGATGATGACAAGGATGAGGAAACCATGCAAGTGCCTAAGGCCGGAGCACGACGTCGGAGGAGGGCGGGTCATCATGCTCCTTTAACGATTGCTCGAGCCTTGTGCCAGCAGCTCATCCGTGAACGCTTTACTGATGCCTGAGGGCTCAGCGACAACTATTCCGCATGGACACGTTTATTTTTTGGAGCTGTTCCTAAATGTTGTGTTGTGTTAATGGAACACGATTCAGTTTTAATGTAAAATATATTTTATTCAAAAGTTTACAATGTACTAACTTTAGTGTAATAAAATAATTCTTGTAACTTTACTTTAATATGACTCTTTAAGATCACTTATAAAGTTGTAAATTTACATAACTTACAAAAAACTTTCAATTTGAAAACAGTTACAGCAATAACATCAACAACAGCAAAGAAAGGCTGCACCCATCTCTCATTCCCCCTTAGTCTTACACTGCCCGCTGCGCTTGGTCTTGGACTCGCCACCATCCCTGCCCGCAGGCGGTGACGTAGTGTATTTGGGCTTGGTACCAAGCTTAGTCCTTCTAACATCGGGGGGTGGGGGGGGGTGAAGGCCAGGTGCTAATGTGGAGGGCCCGGCTTGGGATTCTTCAGAGGCTGGTGCGGGGATTGCAGTGGAATGGCAGTTTCCCTTGAATTACATGTGCTTTTACTTTTCTGAGCAATCTGCTATGCAGGACCAAAATCCATGTAGACTACATCAAAGAGCAAGACGCCTAAATCCTCTGAGTTTAAAATTTTTTTTTAAATACACTACCCTCATCGACCCTCCTTGGTTACATTCTCAAAAAACTCAATCAAGTTTGTCAGACATGACCTTCCTTTAACAAATCCATTCTGACTGTCCGTGATTAGTCTGTGCCTTTCTAAATGACAATTATTACTTTCCCTCAGAATTTTTTCCAATAATGTTCCCACCACCGATGTTAGGCTGATTGGCCTGTAATTACTCGGTCGATCCCTTTTTCCTTTTTGGAAACACAGAAACATAGAAAATAGGTGCAGGAGCAGGCCATTTGGCCCTTTGAGCCTGCACCACCATTCAATATGATCATGCAACTTCAGTGCCCCACTCCTGCCTCCTCTCCATACCCCCTGATCCCTTTAGCCGTAAGGGCCACATCTAACTCCCTTTTGAATATATCCAACGAACTGGTCTCAACAACTTTCTGTGGTAGAGAATTCCACAGGTTCACAATTCTCTGGGTGAAAAAGTTTCTCCTCATCTCGGTCCTATATGGCTTTACCCCTTATCCTTAGACTGTGACCCCTGGTTCTGGACTTCCACAACATTGGGAACATTCTTCCTGCATCTAACCTGTCCAATCCCATCAGAATTTTATATGCTTCTATGAGATCCCCTCTCATTCATCTAAATTCCAGTGAATATAAGCCTAGCCGATCCAGTCTTTCTTATGTCAGTCCTGTCATCCCGGGAATCAGTCTGGTGAACCTTCACTGCACTCCCTCAATAGCAAGAATGTCCTTCCTCAGATTAGGAGACAGAAAACTGCACACAATATTCAAGGTGTGGTCTCATGAAGGCCCTGTATAACTGCAGAAAGACCTCCCTGCTCCTATACTCAAATCTTCTCGCTATGAAGGCTAGCATGCCATTTGTCTTTTTCACCGCCTGCTGTACCTGTATGTCAACTTTCAATGACTGATGTACCATGCCACCCAGGTCTCGTTGCACCTCCCCTTTTACTAATCTGTCACCATTCAGATAATCTGCCTTCCTGTTTTTGCCACCAAAGTGGATAACCTCACATTTATCCACATTATACTGCATCTGCCATGCATTTGCCCACTCACCTAACCTGTCCAAGTCACCCTGCAGCCTCTTAGCATCCTCCTCACAGCTCACATTGCCACCCAGCTTAGTGTCATCTGCAAACTTGGAGCTATTACATTCAATTTCTTCGTCTAAATCATTAATATATATTGTAAATAGCTGGGGTCCCAGCACTGAACCTTGCGATACCCCACTAGTCGTGCCTGCCATTCTAAAAAAAGACCTGTTTATTCCCACTCTTTGCTTCCTGCCTGCCAACCAGTTCTCTATCCACGTCAATACATTACCCCCAATTCCATGTGCCTTAATTTTGCTCACTAATCTCTCATGTGGGACCTTGTCAAAAGCCTTTTGAAAGTCCAAATACACCACATCCACTGGTTTCCCCTCATCCACTCTACTAGCTACATCCTCAAAAAATACTAGAAGATTTGTCAAGCATGATTTCCCTTTCATAAATCCATGCTGACTATGAAGTGATTTCTTTGGTGGCTGAACAGTCCAATACGAGAGCCACAGACTCTGTCACAGGTGGGACAGATAATGGTTGAGGGAAGGGGTGGGTGGGACTGGTTTGTCGCACGCTCTTTCAGCTGCCTGCGCTTGATTTCTGCATGCTCTCTTCGTTGAGACTCGAGGTGCTCAGCGCTCTCCCGGATGCACTTCTTCCACTTAGGGCGGTCTTTGGCCAGCGATTCCCAGGTATAAGTGAGGATGTCGCACTTTATCAGGAAGGCTTTGAGGGTGTCCTTGTAACGTTTCCGCTACCCACCTTTGGCTCATTTGCCGTGAAGGAGCTCCGCGTAGAGCACTTGCTTTGAGAGTCTCGTGTCTGGAATCCGAACTATGTGGCCTGCCCAGCGGAGCTGATCGAGTGTGGTCAGTGCTTCAATGCTGCGGATGTTAGCCTGGACGCGGACGCTGTTGTTAAACAACGGTACAATGTTAGCAGTCCTCCAGTCCTCTGGCACCCCACCTGTAGTCAGAGAGCATTGTAAAGTGATGGTGAGAGTTTCCCGTGCTTCTCAACAGTTTAGGATGCATTTCATCCGGACCTGGTGATTTATCTACTTTCAAAGATGCTACCCCTGAATACTTCCCCTCTCACTATGTTTGTCTCATCTAATATTTTACACTCCTTCCTTACCTACAATGTCTGCATCGTTCCTCTCTTTTGTGAAGACAGAGGCAAAGTATGAAGAACCATACCCATGTCTTCTATCCACACATCGGTTACTTTTTTGGTCTCTAATCGGCGTTACTCCTTCCTTAGTTATCTTCTTGCTCTTTATGTATTTATAAAGCATCTTTAGAGTTTCCTTGATTTTACTTGCCAGTATTTTTCATGCCCTCTCTTTGCTTTCCTAATTTCCTTTTTAATTTCACCCCTGCACTTTCTGTACTCCTCTAGCCTTTCTGTAGATTTTAGCTCTCGGTATCTTCCATAAGCTTCCCTTTTTTACTTTATCATGCCCTGTATGTCACTTGACATCCAGGTGGCTCTAGATTTGGGAGGCTCGCCCTTTTTCGTAGTGGGAACATATTTGCTCTGAACCCTCACTATCTACTTGAATGCCTCCAATTGCTCTGACACTGATTTACCTTCAAGTAACTGTTTCCAGTCCACTTTTGCTAAGTCACATATCGGCGTAGTAAAATTGGCCTTTCCCAATTGAGAACTTTTACTCCTGATCTGTCGTCTTCCTTTTCCATAACTATGCTAAATCTAAATGAATTATGATTACTAGCACCAAAATGCACTGACACTCCTTCCACCTGCCCAGCTTCATTCCCTAAAACTAAGTGCAAAATCATCTCCTCTCTTGTTGGGCTTGCTATGTACTGACAAAAAAAGTTCTCCTGAATGCATTTTAAGATTTCTGTGCCCTCCATATCTTTTACACTAATTCTATCCCAGTTAACATTGGGGTAGATGAAATCCTCTACTATTACTACTCTATTGTTTTTGTTCTTCTCAGAAATTTGCCTACATATTTGCTCTTCTATCTCTGATTGTTTGAGGGTCTATAGTACACTCCCAGCAGTGTGATTGCCCCTTTTTTGTTCTTCAGTTCAATCCATATGGCCTCATTTGATCCTTCTAACATATCATCCCTCCTCACAGCTGTAATTGTTTCTTTTACCAATTCTGGTGACACCTTTTTTTATCCTCCGCTCTATCTCATCTGAAAACCCAGTAACCAGGAATGTTGCGCTGCCATTCCTGCCTTTTTTTCAGCCATAGTTTCAGTAATAGCTATGATTTCATATTTCCACATGTCTCTGTGCTCTCAGCTCATCTGCCTTATTTACTAGACTCCTTGCATTGAAGTATTATTTTGGAGGATTGTAGCATATGGTTCACAAACATTTAAATATATTTATTGTATGAGAAACACAAAGGAAAGCAATGTACACTTAATGAATATAAATTGACCATTACAGATTTAAACACAATACTTTAGTTGTAAAAGAAAAGGAAAACATTACCTCTTGCACCGTTAAGATTTTTTTTTTAATTAAAAAAAAATCTTGTCATCCAGTTCAATAATGGCGTAACAGCACTACAAATTTTGGTTTTAATGCAGTAGTAATGGAAGTGATTTTGAAATATCTTGCATGAGACAGGAAGCATTGGCTAATAGCATAACAAAAATGGTTAATGAAGGAAGTAACATAGATTCTGGTCACATAGTAAAGTCTCAGCTGCTATGGCTCTCCCTGCCTGAAGTACAGATGATTCTTTCCTTCATCTGGTGTGACAGAGCAAACCTTGCACTAGTGACTGATGAATCAGCTGTGTCCTGACTATAAGCCAAATGGAGTGGTGGCCGTTCAGCAACTCCCCGGGAACTGAAAAGTACTGAGTTTTGTCTGTTGTCCGAACAGGATGCGAGAGCAGACTGTATTTACATCAGTGGCTGGTGCTGGCTAGTGGAGAGAAATCTTCTGTGCCTTGTTTGCAAAGTAGGGTGCAGTCTTCCATTATTCACATCACATATACAGAACTGTTTACAAATGTGAGGAGCATGTGATCCACTTGAATAACAGTAGGTGCAAGTTACTCAGTGTCTCATTGTAATGATTGCAGCACTTTAAATCTGTACTACTTTTCTTGTAAAAGTGGTAAAAGCTACAACAATTATAGTACGGTAAAAATATTTTGATCTTTGCTGCAGTAGCAGTAGGATAATTCAAATAATTTGTTTTAAGAGATTTTAAATTTAAAATGTGTTTCTCGTGTATATTTCCCATTTCTTTTCCATATAGTACCAAAAACAATTTAAATTTTGCAATATTAGCAAATGAACTGTTTTATCTTAAAGATTTTATTAAAAGGTTTTATTAAAAAGCAAACAATAGCATTAAAGATAATCTAAGGGTAAATATTAACTTAATTCACTAAGTAGTACCATGGTATAATTTACCAGTTTTCCAAGAATCTCAGAATTGTCAGTTAGTCTCTGAAGGATACTACATGCCATACTGTTCAGGAGTCTCGAGGAAAAGCTGAGTGCCTGGGAGATGGCTGCCATGGTGATTCTCCATTAAAGCTCTTCAGGCCTAACCAAGATCTCCGAGGGTTATTAATTAAATTCAGGCACGTGATATAAGAGGAGATGTAGCATGCATAGAAAGTTGGTTGATGGACAGAGTTGGGGTTAATTGCTCCTCAGATTAGAAAAAGGTTTGAAGTGCAATTACTCAGTGGTCAGTGCTAGGTCAGTTTTTGTTCTCTGGGTGTACACATGATTAATCACTGGGAGCGCATTATCAAAATTTGCTGATGACATGAAATTAGGATGTTTGGAAAACTTTGAAGACTTTCAAAGGAGGACATTGGCAGGTTACTGGAATGGATATATATGTGGCAGATGTAATTAAATGCTGAGAAATGTGAGGTAATGCATCATCAGAAGAAAAGCAAGAAATGGGAATAGGCACTCAATGGAAAGGTGCGGAAAGTTATGGATAAACAGAGACCTGGGGGTTCACATCCACAAAGGCAGAATTTCCCGTTCCTGCACTTGGATCTCCTGGGCACAGCACATACAGAAAAGTCAGGTAGGGGCTAACTATTATGCAGTCAGAGCAATGCAGACTATGCAACCATTAAGGGGCAGAAATTGCCCCCCCCCCCCCGGCCAAAACAGGGCGCACCGACCCCGTTTCGATGGTTTTTACTGCAGCTGTGGTTGAGGTCGCCTCTTGAGTGAAATTCCGTTCGTTTTTTTCTATTTGGATCCGGAAGTCGCTCTTAATGGGACGGTGACTATACGAGAGGGGCGGAAAGGTGGCGGTGGCAACACCTGAGGGTCAGAATTTGGGGGTGGTGCGGAGTGACCACCACGTTGACATCATCACGGCACCGCGTCACGTGGCTCTTTTCTACACTTAAAGGGGAGAGCCATTATGATTTTAAAAACTTCAGCCCACTGAGCCACGAGGAAGGGTTTCGGCCGGGCCAGTGGCCTGGCACCCCAGAGGGGGAGCCAGGCTGCCTGTTGGTGGCCCGGGCCGAACCTAGGTGCATAATTGTCAGGCCGACATGGCAGTCAGCTGACAAAAAAAACATGCCGGCAGTGCTGCATCCTCTTTGAGAAGCCACACCGCCATTGCAGAAGGCCACAACCTCACTGGACAACGGGAAAAAACACTGATCAGCAGGAACGGAGCGGTAGGGGAGAGGGTGTTTCTGGGCGCTACCGGGTAACCTCGGAAGGGCAATTGGGCTGTCGTCGGCCATTCTACGAAAAGTCGGAGGCCACTCCACTCCACAATGTGGCCGCCGATTTGCGGTGGTAACAGGCCTTAAGGAGAGGGGCAATTTTGGCCCCTACGTATCTAAATGGTGTCTGATTAATTTTTCTGACTTCTGGAAAAGATTTTTTTAAAAAACATTTCAAGTGATGTCAGTTGAAAGTCGCCCCCTTTTCCTATGGATGTACAATCTCCCTAAATCTTTCTCCGTCATGAGGACAGACTACGGGCCCTCTGCTCATTCCTTGAACAGCAGCTCACCCAGACCCCATCCACTATCTCACTCTCTTCCTGGCTAAACTGTTTTCTCCACCTTGAACAACTTCTTCATTAACTTTACTCATTCCCTCCAGATAAAATATATCGCTATGGGAGCCCATATGGGTCCGAGAATCTCCCTATCATTTCGTTGGATACGTTGAACCTCGTTTGTTCCAGTGCTACTTGGGTCTTTCTCCCTTTTCTTTTTCCATTACATTGAGTGTTGGTGCTACTTCTTGTGCTCTCCCTGATCTAGAGAATTTCCTGAACTGTGCTTCAAATTTCCATCCATCCTGTACTTTACATGATCTGACTCTTCCCTTCCTGAACTTCTCTAACTCTGTCACTGGGAATGGGCTTTCCAGAGACACCTATTGCAAATCTATTGACTCCCACAACTACAGGCGTAATGGTAGGCACGATCCTTGATTGCGTCTATTCCAGTTCCAGTGCTTCCGCTTCCTCCACCCCCCGCCACCCCATTTCACAACTGTGGGTTTCCCTTCTCTCCAGCTTCCACCCCACCAGCCTCTTCATTTGCCAGAACATCTTCACCATTTCCATCACCACCAATATGATTCCACCGCCATACATTCCCCCCACCCTCAACCCATTTTCCCAAGCGACCATTCCCACTGACACCCTGGTACATTTTCCATCACCCCAGCAACGCCTATCTATTCACCACCTCCACACCACTGTCCAGGAATACGCATACTCCTTCCATGTGACACAGCAGTTTATTTTTACTTCCTACAGGCATTATACTGTATCTTCTACTCATAGAAGGGTTATAGCAGAGGCCATTGAGCCTGTAGCTAGTCCCGCTCCCCTGCCCTTTCTCCGTTGCCCTGCAAGTTTTTTTTCCTTCAGGTACTTATCTAATTCCACTTTGAAAGCCACGACTGAGTCTGCCTATCAGGCAGTGCATTCCTGATGCTAACCACTCGCTGCTTTTAAAAAAAAAAAGGTTTTCCTTATGTCGCCTTTGGTTCTTTTGCCAGTCACCTTAAATCTGTGTCCTCTGGTTCTTGACCCTTCTGCCAAAGGGAACAGTTTCTCTCTACTGTCTTTTGAACACCTCTATCAAATCTCCTCTAAACCACCTTTGCTCCAAGGAGAACAACCCCAGCTTATTCAATCTATCTACATAACTGAAGTCCCTCATCCCTGGAAACATGCTCGTAAATTTTTTCTGCACCCTCCCTAAGGCCTTCACATCCTTCCTAATGTGTAGTGCCCAGAATTGGATACAATACTCAGTTGAGGCCGAGCCAGTCTTTTATAGTCGTTCACCATAACTTCCTTGCTTTTGTACTCTTAGCCTCTGTTTATGAAGCCCAGTATGCTTTTTTAACCACTTTCTCAACCTGCCCTGCCACCTTCAACGATTTGTGCACATACACCCCCAGATCTCTCTGTTCATGCACCCCCTTTAGGCTTGTACTCTTTAGTTTATATTGCCTCTTCTCATTCTTCCTACCAAAATGTATAACTGCAATTTTCAGCGTTAATTTTCATCTGCCACATGTTCGCCTATTTCACCAGTCTATCTGTCTTCGTGGGGTCTATCACTATCACTATTCGTCTCACTGTTTACTATACTGTAATTCCAAGTTTTGTGTTATCTGCAAATTTTGAAATAGTGCCCTGTACATCCAAGTCATTAATATATATCAAGAAAAGCATTGGTCCTAGTACCGACCCGTGGGGAACATCACTGTATGCCTTCCTCCAGTCCCCAAAATAATTTCACCACTATTCTGTTTTATTATGTGATCTCTTCTGCATTGGGGAAACCCAACACTGTGTGTGTGCCCCTGAGATGTCAAACTTGCAACTTCAATTCTCCATTCCCACTATTAACTTTAATAACTTCAGATCTTAACTTCAGCTCCCACTTTTTTCACGGCAGCAGATGCTGGCAGCGTGCGATGGTTGTGTTGGTGTTTCTGAGAGGTGCATTGGATTGGAGCTTTGAGCGGGAACCTTGTCTGCATTTTTATTTTCAGGCTGCTGGATTCTGTTACACTTTGCCAGATCCGCTCACTCATTACCATTTCAGATCTGCCGCCTCAACCCTTCCTGCCTCTGCTATTCACACATTCTTTGTGTCTCTTTAATGTCTATTTTATTTCATTATGCTGCTTTCTATTTTCTCATTTTAATGTTGCTTCGGCTATTTAGTTTACTGTTTTTCTTTTAAACACTTCTACTTCCTCTTTTTTGTGTGTGTTTGTGCTTTTTCTTTGCCCATTCCTTTGTTCTATTCCTATTTTAAATACTGTTCATCTGTAATTTTTTGCAGTTCGGATGAAGTGTTTCACTTTAAACATTAACTTGTCCGTTCTCTCCACGGATGTTGACTGCAGAATATTTCAAACAGTTACAATTCCTTGCTTTTTATTTAGATGGAAGCTATTCTGTTTGTCAAGCAAGGCGAGCCACTGATGAGAAATAATTTATAATGTAGCAACTTCACATCCTATGGATTTTCCAAACACATCACAGCAATGCAGAACTTGTGAAGTGTAGTTCCAGTAATGTAGGCATATACACAAAGTTCCCTATAAGTTTCCCGGCCATGCGTGAACCTGTGAAAATAACGGGGGACATTGCATACACAATAGCCAAATTGTGCACAGCAAGGTCCCACAAACAGTAGTGACATAATGACCAGATAATCTGATTTAGTGGTGGTCGTTAAGGGATAAATATTGGCCAGGACACTGGGAGAACTCCCCTGTTTCTCTTCGAATAGTGCCATGGGATCTTTTACATCCACTTCAGTTTAACATCTCATTTAAAAGACGGCACCTCCTGACTTGTACAGCACATCCTCAGTACTGCACTGAAGTGTCAGCCCGGATTATGTTCAAGTCTCTGGAATGGGGCATGAACCCATCTTCTACCTCAGAAGCAAAAGCACTACTGCTGAGCCAAGGCTGACACTGATGTGCGGAAGCGTAGTGTTCATTATTTTGTATTATTACGCAAAGATAAGTTGTACTGATTGAATTAGTATGATTAGTCCGATCATAATTGTTGCTTAGTATGCTTATTTGTTGCTATATTGTGAAGTTATCATTGAGGCTTTGTTTGATAGGCTCTATGGACAAGATTATTGGGTTGGTACCATGGGTAGGGATTATTGGAGATGGTTTGGGGGCACTGTGAAGGGAATATTTCAGATCACAGCTCACAGTTAAATTATGTGGTTGTCAGCCCAGTTATGTGGTCTGGCAGCTGAGGCACTATCTGCCAATATGCAACTACTTTGGTCCTTATTGCACACAGCTATTTTCAGTTGTAGTAGGATTTTCAATATAGTTCTGGTGTTCCACAAAAAATAAGAATGGAAACATTGTCTCATCTGTTGCTGCACAGGATGTTATTGAACAGTTGCAGACTTGGACGTCACATCTTTTGTTGAGTACATGGGAGAATTGTGATCAAAGTTACTTTTTAAAGCAGTAGTTCTCCCCATTAAAGTTTCTGGGCCTTTGTGAGTGAGTTTTGACAGCACGATTAGATTTTTGATTGGTATGTCTAACTTTAGAGAGCCTGTAACATCAACTGTAAATCACCAATAGTAACCATCGCTGCTCTTCCTGCCACTTGCACCAAAACACATTGGCCAAGATTTTATGGACACGGTCGTAAGTGCCCCACAAGTTCCAGGTGGTCCGCATGTACTGTGCATGCGTGAAAATCCTGAATTTGTGATCTGTCAAGTTTCAGCTTGACCGATCATCCGCATGCACAGGAAATGGACGTTCACTGGCGGAGAGTTAGGCTATTTGCCCAATTACTGCTCTGCGAATGACCACAAAACTCATACGCCTGGTAAAGGCAGGTGAGGGAACTTCTTTTACTAGTGTAAAGGTTTAAATAAATATTAAAATCTATCTTTTTAATCATTCAGACATTCAACATTCTTTACCCTTTAAAAGTGTTTAAATTTTATTTTTTAATTAATTTTGACCGTGATTTATTTTTATTTAGGTTGTGTGAAAGTGTTTTTTTAATGTCATTCCTATTATGCTTATGGGGTTTCCATATGTAAATAGAATCCCTATAAGCTTAATGGGAAATCCCCCTTTTTGATTGGTTGTGCTGGATCATGTGATCCCAGGTTTGCTTGCGAACCGCATGCGGCCCTGCGATGCATACGCCTGCAGGCCTGCAAGAGTCCGAAGATACGAAGGCACCAGGTAAGTGCATACTTTGTGGATTGGAGGCGTCCGCCCACAATTTTTAGGTCCATTGTTTTGATCTCATCATCATACAGTCCCTCGAATCGAGGATGACTTGCTTCCACGTCAAAAAGTTCACAGATGTTTTCAATGAAGGACCTAAAATTCCAGGTCCCGAACTAAATCTTGCAGGGTGGAAGATGCCTGTGCTTGGAATTTTTTAACGTGTGGTGACCGTTGCACACCAGCCACCACACAGGCTTGACAGAGCTAGGTCTTGATCCAGTAGAAACATAGAAACATAGAAAATAGGTGCAGGAGTAGGCCATTCGGCCCTTCGAGCCTGCGCCACCATTCAATGAGTTCATGGCTGAACATGCAACTTCAGTACCCCATTCCTGCTTTCTCGCCCACACCCCTTGATCCCCCTAGTAGTAAGGACTACATCGAACTCCTTTTTGAATATATTTAGTGAATTGGCCTCAACAACTTTCTGTGGTAGAGAATTCCACAGGTTCACCACTCTCTGGGTGAAGAAGTTTCTCCTCATCTCAGTCCTATATGGCTTACCCCTGATCCTTAGACTGTGACCCCTGGTTCTGGACTTCCCCAACATTGGGAACATTCTTCCTGCATCTACCCTGTCTAAACCCATCAGAATTTTAAACGTTTCTATGAGATCCCCTCTTATTCTTCTGAACTCCAGTGAATACAAGCCCAGTTGATCCAGTCTTTCTTGATATGTCAGTCCCGCCATCCCGCGAATCAATCTGGTGAACCTTTGCTACACTCCCTCAATAGCAAGAATGTCCTTCCTCAAGTTAGGAGACTAAAACTGTACATAATACTCCAGGTGTGGCCTCACCAAGGCCCTGTACAACTGTAGTAACACCTCCCTGCCCCTGTACTCAAATCCCCTCGCTATGAAGGCAAACATGCCATTTGCTTTCTTAACCGCCTGCTGTACCTACATGCCAACCTTCAATGACTGATGTACCATGACACCCAGGTCTCGTTGCACCTCCCCTTTACCTAATCTGTCACCATTCAGATAATAGTCTATCTCTCTGTTTTTACCACCCAAGTGGATAACCTCACATTTATCCATATTATACTTCATCTGCCATGCATTTGCCCACTCACCTAACCTATCCAAGTCACTCTGCAGCCTCATAGCATCCTCCTCGCAGCTCACACTGCCACCCAACTTCGTGTCATCCCAAAATTTGGAGACAGTACATTTAATCCCTCGTCTAAATCATTAATGTGCAATGTAAACCAAGGATTAGCCAAGACGACTGGAGACCAGCTCTGCTGCACAGACCTAGTGCGCACATATATTGCAGTGTGGGCTGGCCCATGCTGCCCCGGGCCCTCCTCTTCTGGGCCCTGAACTCAACGCCTCTTCTGGGCCCCGATCGCGTCTTTCTACAATCTCTCGCCGCTCCTTCGCACCGATCCTGCTGTACCTGCCCACGCTCCAATCACCGACCTGGATCTTGGTGACGTCCCTTTTCACTGCCGTTGCTCTCCTGCTCCAGCATATGCTGCTCCCTGGAATGGTATGCCACCACACTGCTCCTTCCGCTCCCCGGCCTGCTCCGATGGAGCTCGCAGGCTGGGGGCTGCGCAGACTGCTGGGCTAGGCCATCACGTTGCTCCTTCTGCTCCCCGGCCTGCTCCGATGTTGCTCGCAGGCTGGGGGCTGCACAGACTGCTGGGCTAGGCTGTCATGCTGCTCCTTCCGCTCCCCGGCCTGCTCCGATGGTGCTCGCAGGCCGGGGGCTGCGCAGACTGCTGGGCTAGGCTGTCATGCTGCTCCCCGGCCTGCTCCGATGGTGCTCACAGGCCAGAGGCTGTGCAGACTGCTGGGCCACTCAAACATCCATAGTAGCAAATTCTATATTTTATTTCTTTCGGCACAATAGTTGGAAGCTTAAGTGCCGGTTTACATTTCTGCATTAAGGCCAAAATGCGCTGGTTTTCAATTAAGGATTAATCTTAAATTAGAGAGGAATTCTCTCTATTCTTTCCACTTTCAAACTTCTCAATGATTCCAGGAGACAACCAGACATCCATAACTGTTTCTCACCCCTCACTGAGGAGGTACCAGACCTTTCAGTAGACCTGTCCTAACAGTTCAGCTAATTTTAGAATGGTACTTCTGCTGGAAAGCCTCCTACCTCCACACAAGCATGCCACTTTTAATTTGAAGGTTCACATTCTTTCAGGACCAACTTTATTTTAAAATCTTTCTGAAACATTTTTTCTTTTAGGCCATAGAAAAAACTAGGTTTTAGTGAGCAGTATCATTCCACATAAAGGGTATTTTTTAGGATGCAGTTATGTTGGCACTTTTATGGAATCATAGAAAATAGGAGCAGTAGTAGGCCATTTGGCCCTTCGAGTCTGCACCGCCATTCAATATGATCATGGCTGATCCTCTATCTCAACACCATATTCCTGCTTTTTCCCCATACAGCTTGATGCCCTTTGTTGCTAGAAATTTATCTATCTCCCTCTTAAATATATTCAGTGACTTGGCCTCCACACCTTCTGAGGTAGAGAATTCCACAGGTTCACCACCCTCTGAGTGAAAAAATTTCTCCTCATCTTGGTCCTAAATTTCCTACCCCGTATCCTGAGACTGTGACCCCTTTTCTAGACTTCCCAGTCAGGGGGATCATCCTTCCCGCATCAGTCTATCCAACCCAGTTAAAATTTTATACGTTTCAATGAGATCCCCTCTCATTTATCTAAACTCTAGTGAATACAGGCCTAATCGACCCAATCTTACCTCATACGACAGTCCTGTCATCCCAGGAATCAGTCTGGTGAACTTTGCTGCACTCCCTCTATAGTAAATATATCCTTTCTTAGGTAAGGAGACCAAAACTGTACACAATACTCCAGGTGCGGTCTCATCAAGGCCCTATATAACTATATAAGACATCCTTGATCCTGTACTCAAATCCTCTTGCAATGAAGGCCAACATACCATTTGCTTTCTTAACTGCTTGCTGCACCTGCATGTTTGTTTTCAATGACTGGTATATAAGGACACCCAGGTCCCCCTCTACTCTACATCGACTCTTTCCAAGCCATCACCATTTAAATAATACTTTGTCCTTATGTTTTTCCTACCAAAGTGGATAACTTCACATTTATCCACGTTATACTGCATCTGCCATGTGTTTGCCCACTCACTCAACCTATCTAAATCGCCTTGCAATGTCTTTGCATCCTCCTCACAACTCACAATCCCACCTAGTTTTGTGTCGTCAGCAAACTTGGAAATATTACATTTGATTCCCTCATCCAAATCATTTATATGTATTGCGAATAGCTGGGGCCCAAGCACTGATCCCTTTGGTACCCCACTAGTCACTGCCCGCCACCCTGAAAAAGACCCGTTTATTCCTACTGTTTCCTGTCAGTTAACCAATTTTCAATCCATGCCAATACATTACCCCCAATCCTATGTGCTTTAATTTTGCACACTAACCTCTTATATGGGACTTTATCAAAGGTCTTCTGAAAATCGAACTACACTACATCCACTGGTTCTCCCTTATCTAGTCTATCAGTTACATCCTCAAAAAAAACTCCAGTAGGATTGTCAAACATAATTTTTCTTTCATAAATCCATGTTGACTTTGTTTAATCCCGTTGATATTATCTAAGTGTGCCGTTATCACATCCTTTATAATAGACTCTAGCATTTTCCCTACTACTGATGTCAGGCTAACCGGTCTGTAGTTCCCTGTTTTCTCTCTCCCTCCTTTTTTTAAATAGTGGGGTTACATTTGCCATTCTCCAATCTGCAGGAACTGTTCCATAATCTATAGAATTTTGGAAGATGACAACCAATGCCGTCGTGAGACAGGTTGGTTTTACCCTACTGATGATGTGTTATTGCAATAGTAATCGTACTATTTCCACGGCTACCTTTTAGTACTCTGGGATGTAGATCATCAGGCCCTGGGGATTTATCTGCCTTCAGTCCCATTAGTTTCTCCACCATTATTTCCTTACTAATTATCAGTTCCTTTAATTCCTCTTGCTCACTAGACCCTTGGTTCCCTAGCATTTCTGGGACGTTATTTGTGTCCTCTTCCGTGAAGACAGAACAGAAGTATTTATTTAATCTGCTATTTCCTTGTTCCCCATTACAAATTCTCCCGTTTATGTCCGTAAAGGACCTATATTTGTCTTCGCTAATCTTTTTCTTTTTACATACCTGTAGAAACTTTTGCAATCGGTTTTTATGTTACTTGCAAATTTACTCTCGAACTCTATTTTTCCCCTCTTAATCAATCTCTCGGTCCTTTTTTGATAAATTCTAAACTGCTCCCAAACCTCAGGCTTGCTACTTTTTCCTCTTTGGATCTAATACTATCCTTAGTTCCTTTTGTTAGCCATGGCTGGGCCATTTTTCCTTTTGTGTTTTTACGCCAGAAAGGAATGTATAACTTGCAATTCATGCATTCGTTCCTCCAATATTAGCCATTGCCTAGCCACCGTCATGCCTTTTAATGAATCTTCCCAATCTATCAAAGCCAATTCATTCCTCATACCTTCGTAGTTTCCTTTTAGATTTAGGACCCTAGTTTCGGATTGGACTACTTCACTTTCCATCTTAATAAAGAATTCAATTATGTTATGGCCACTTCCCTAAAGGACCCCGCACAACAAGACTTAATTAATTACACATTACCCAATCTAGGATAGCCTGTTCCCTAGTAGGCTCCTCAACATACTAGTCTAAAAAACCATCTCGTACACACTCCAGGAATTCATCTGCCACAGTATTATTATTAATTTGGTTTGACCAGTCTATATGTAGATTAAAGTCACCTATGATTATTGTGGTACCCTTGATGCATGCATCTCTAATTTTGTGTTGCTGTGAGGCGGATCTCAACTTGACTCGGGAGTGGTGCTCGGGTCCTCTAGGAGAGGCTGTGTCAAATTGCTTTGGTTTCACTGCATGGAGTGCTGTTTTGGGCTCATTTAAAATAAATGTTCAGGGTTTCACGAACCTCCAGGATGCCGTCTTGATTTGGGACTGTGGATGACATACCCATCCGAGCTCAATGTATTTAAAATATGCCAGCAAGGAATATAGTCCTGCATATTTGTTACAAGTTTGTGTACAGTGACTATTTTATATGATTTAGGTAAAATATCTTGCTAGTCATTTAGTACCATGGTCACAGTCACATATAATGCCTTTTGTAACTTTGATGAGGATTGTTTCAGTACTCTGGCGGGGAGTATAAGCTTGATTGGAGAGATTTAAACATGGAATTGCGGGAAAGATGGGCATGGATTTGGGAGGCGATAACAGGTTCAAGGACTTTGGAGAGGAAAGGGATGTTGGAGATGGCGGTAATTTGCAAGGACAGA
The DNA here is from genome assembly GCF_044704955.1 of Pristiophorus japonicus. Taxonomy (NCBI): domain Eukaryota; kingdom Metazoa; phylum Chordata; class Chondrichthyes; family Pristiophoridae; genus Pristiophorus; species Pristiophorus japonicus. The sequence goes on from NC_091978.1 coordinate 231,941,038, forward strand.
GGGGTTAAGGATGTTTTTTTTAAAAAGAGGGGTGATGACGGTCGATTTGAAGGGAAGGGGGGGCAGTACCTGAGGGGAGAGAACCATTCCCAATATCAGCTAAAATGGGGCCACAGGAAGGGAAGTTGAATGTTCAACAGTTTGGTCGGAATAAGGTCAAGGGAGCAGGAGATGGGTCTCATGGACAAAATGCGCTCGGAGAGGGCAAGCCAGGAGATGAGAGAGAATCTAGAGAAAGATATGAGTTCAGGGCTATGACAGCGGGGAACATGAGGGGAAGTTTGAGCCGGTGGGCAAGAGAAGGGAGGGAAGCGGAAGAGGCAACTGAATGGATGGTATCGATCTTTGTGACAAAAACGTCCATGAGCTGCTCGCGCTTGTCGTTGAATGAGGGTGGAGGAGGTGCAGGAGGGCGGTTTAAGAAGACGGTTTGCGGTGAAAAGAAGCCCAAAGTTATCTTTGCATTCAGGATGATCTTTGAATGGAGAGCAGAACCCCTATAGTGTGTTATGTGGTCCAGCTAGATCTGGCGATGGACAGTTAAACCAGTTGGCGGCTATAGATGTTCAGATTTGTGTCCCTTCAACTTAAGGGAGCAGAGTTGAGGGGTATACTGGGGGAGTGACTTGGGGTGAGAGAGATTAATGGTTTTAATAGGGACAAGGGCATCAAAGGTGGAGAGGTAGCTGCAGAAATACCATGATAAATTATGGGCCAAAGGCTAGATAGATTGCAAAAGCATGAATAGGGCATTCCTCTTCTAAGTGACCTCCTATTTGGAGGAAACTTGTCGCCTGAGTAGTGCTGTCTTGTATTCTGTATAACATTTGTGATTTTGTTGGTCACAGTGGAGCTTTGAGAGGGAAAATTAATTCCAGAATTGGTTCTGCTGCGAATATTCTGATCAAGTTCCCAGTTTCAACAGTAGTGTTGAGTCAAGGTCAGTACTTCCCCAAAGATCACCATTCTGTACTCTTGAACCTTGTTTATATCAAATGCATTGTACTCTTGTACACTATCACTACATAAGTGCAGTGTGCAAATATCTTGATTTCAGGGTTGTGTATGAAATTAAATATAGGCAGCAGCAGCATTATTTAAAGCTCAAAATTTCACAAAGAACATTAGTCTTAAAACATTGTGTAACATTGAGCAATTGTGTGGCAGGGTTGTGTCAGATACTGCACTTGAATTTGTTCACCTGAAACTGACTTTCTGCATATCACAAAGTCCTGAAAGAAACATTCACTTGGGAAAATGTTTTCAAACAAGTGTGTTATGTTTTACATCTGACCCTGAATTTGTAATACAGTACTACTTATTTGAACATACAATATTTATTCCCAAAGCAGAAATGAACCTTATAGCAGTCCTTTGAACCTATGAAGCGTTCAAAGGTCACCAAAAGCTTCACTAACTTCAAAAAGGGGGAAAAATTGTAGAGTACCTCCAAAGTATTGTGGCCAATATTATAGAAACGTGACTAGAAATAATCGTACTATTGATATAGTTTCAGTTAGAGTTTGAACCTCTTGTCAGATTGGAGTTTTAATTATTTTACCTCTGCTATAGGTCATTTACCATAAAGAAAGAAACATTACTTGCTATTCATTCAATCCTATTTAGAGTTTCAGTCCAAAGTTAACCATAGTATATACAAAACAGTTCCTGAAGTATGCAAAACTCTATCATTAGGTACATCTAACTTTAAGATTCATTTGACTGATGTGCTCCTAGTGTTATTATCCAAACTCCCTGGAATTTGATCTGTTTATCAACATTATCTGTACCACCAGATGTATTGGCTTGGATTTGGCAGTGGTAATGGCGGTAAAATTGTCAGCGTTCGCCGTCATTATTCCTCTGAAAGTGCCAGCAACTTGTGGCGTGAACGCATGTGCGGATAAATGTGGAAATCTAGAAGTTGCTGTCAGTCATTCGACACTTCGCCACTTCGCCACAGGTTGTGCTGTGGAATTCCCCAGAGTCGGCAATCAATTTAAATCACACTGAAATGTAGTTCCTGATGAAAACTTACCCTATTACGCTGGAATATCGGTATTAAAAAAAACCCTAAAAAGCTGAGCCTTGTGAGGAAAGTGTAACTGGGATTTTGATGGCACATTGAATGTTGAACAACTGCTCTGGCCCTGAAAAACTAATTTTATATTTGTGAAATATCAAATTTTTCCATTAATATGATGAGAACGAGACGGTTTTTAATATTTTTTTAAAGTTTGTTTATATGATACTTCAGCTTTTACCTTAATCCTAACTATGTTCCAATCTTTATTTTGTTCTGCAAATTTATAAAAAGTTAATTGCATTTTACTGTGCTGTGCAATTTACTTCCTGGTTTGCTGTCTGAGAATTCTTCCATGTGATTGGCTGCTTAGCCTGCTTGATGGCATCACTGTTATTGGACGCTAGAGATTCGCTTGATTTGGCACCAGATTCAGACTAACGTAGGGAAAGGTGAAATTTACGCCAGAAAGATTAAAATCTTTCTGGGCAGCTTTCCTAGAGGTCAGTCACGCGCGCCATCAATGACTGCAAATTTCATTGTGTTCTTGAGCCATACATCTGTTCTGTGCAATATGTGCTGATGAATGTTTTTGTAGGTGGGGCATTTTCATTCTTCAGCAAATTTATTGTGGGTGGTCAACAGTGGTGAATGTTGTACCAGATTGTGAATATTACAACATGATAAAATAACATGATTTGAAATGAAATGCTATTGTTCCACTTGATTTGCATTTTAACCTGGTAACTTGGGATGCTATAGCTTCCAAAGTTGTGCTACATGATAGTGTTGACTGGTTCTCTGATTACATGACCCTCAAACTACAAAAAAATGTTGTGCTGTGCCAGTAAATAGGAAATATGAGAGTTGGGCAAGAGCAGCTTGAAAGATTTGCTATTTTCCCATGTCTTAGACTTTATTTATTGGAATCCAAATAATCAATAGTTCAATGAATGCTAAAAAGGAGAGTAAGTGTGAGTAGAGTACAAACTGGTATACTTAAAGCAAAAAGCAAAGTACTGTAGAAAAGGTCTGACACAAGGTCATCAATTTGAAATTTTAAACCTGTGTTTCTCTCCCCACGGAATCTGCTTTATCTGCTGAGTGTTTCCAGCATTTTCTGATTTTATTTCAGACTTAAAAATGCCATGCCTTCAGGGGCTATCAGTGGTTGTTTCTGAATTGATTGTGTTTCAGAACAAGACTTAGTTTATGTTTGATATTTATGAGCATCTCAGAGATGCAATGTTAAAGTTAGTTTTAAATCCCTCAAATCTTCATATCAGATTTGGTCCAATTTGCATTCATACTTGTGATTTTGAAATCTCACTGCCAAAGCAAAGAGTAGAGTAAATCTATATGCAATTTAGAACCAAGAATTTCAAGAAAAAAGCTTGTGCAAAATAAGATTACTTGGTCCTTGATATAAGCAAAAAATCTGTGACCAGGTAACCATTTTATTTGTCCAGAACATGGACATGAGTTATGTGTGGATTTGATCGTGCTGCAATCTGGTAATGTCAACAGTGCAGTAGAACTAACCAAGTTCAAAAAAGCAGAAGTGGCTATTTTTTTTGCGGGGGTATGGAGGTATGTCACTCATTGCGTTTTGATTGAAGAATAATAGGGATTTGATGACTTTTGAAGTTTAGTAATAGAATGTAATGGTGCCTGTACCTGTACCATCCCTTGCTATATGTTGATATTCTGCCATGTCCTTAATTTCATTGATTCACAGCACCATCAGTTAAAAACATAATAGCTCTGAATTTGTGGTCGGCCATGTAGCTAAGGAGTACACCACCGACATCCGAATGAAATTCGCACTTCGAGAACTTGTGTTGTTTCGCTGCAGAGTTGTGTGTGGTGTAGTGGCCCACAAATCCCAGGAGTGCACCATTGTGTGTAAGCAGACTTGGGATCATGTGGGCGATTCTCCTTCCACTGGTGGGGGTCTCCTCCACGCTTCCTGATACCAGGTGCAGCACCAATTGGGCATCAAACCAAGAAGCGCAACTCACTCAAGGCCAGAGCTTTGGCAAAAGTTCTTTCAGTGCTCATGGTTCACGGGAGAAACAGTGTGAATGCCGTGGAGGAGAGACACTATTTCCAGCCCATCATCCCGTTACTCACTGGAATGTTACCTGAAAGGGTGGTAGAGGCAGAAACCCTCACCACATTTTAAAAGTACTTGGATGTGCACCTGAAATGCTGTAACCTGCAGGGTTATGGACCTAGAGCTGGAAAGTTTGATTAGGCTGGATCATCATCATAGGCAGTCCCTCGAAATCGAGGAAGACTTGCTTCCACTCTAAAAGTGAGTTCTTTGTTGGCCGGCATGGACACGATGGGCCGAAATAGCCTCCTTCCGTGCTGTAAACTTCTATAATTCTAGCCAATCTGGAAGCATAGAAAGCCTGGTGTATTATGTAGTTAAAACCTATAAGCTAAACAGTGTGATACTAGTTATATTTATTTGACAAGTATAGTACTTGGCTTCAAAAAGCACAGTGAATACTTTGAAATTAGTATAGTTATTTACTGGATTTTTAAAAAGATTAAATCCATCTCATCCCTCAAACCGAGCCTTTAAACCTGTCTGGTGCATTCCAATACAACTGCTGGGAAATAATTGTGTTAATAGGAACTCCGTTCCACCTTACTTCTCTTTCCCCCCAGGCTAGTACAAAACTACTTTTTATAGTCTCTCTCTCTCTGATATTCTGCAACAATGTCAGGAATTTCAACTGCAGTTTTATCTTGGTACACATCAGCCTTTGTCATAATAGCTCACTAGCGATTTTCTATCAATGTCTAACAAAGGATCACATGAAGTAGAGATAAATAGGTGCATGGGATTTCTGAACTGATACTAATTGTTTCAATAGCAACTGAAATACAGTCAATGTAATGACAATAATAATTAGGTAGAAAATGACGGTCTTCACATCCTCTTATAGCATGGCGCTTTTACATGTTCATTTTTAATTATTCAATTTTCTCATCCTCTTCTCTCTCCCTCCCCCACCACCACCACCACTCCCTTGACACTGTGCAAACAGGCTCCTGTGTAATTGATGCTCAGTAGATGGGCAATTAGCACAATGTCTCGCCAGCACATCATTTGAATGAGGACTTGAAAGTCACAGCGGAGTATCAGTGTATTCTGGACTTGACGGATTGCAAGTTCAGGATTTCGCGCATGTGAAAATCCTGAACTTGCCGTCAATTTCAAAGGAGGGACATTAAGGGTCATTATTCCAGTAAGGAAGCTGAGATATCTGAGCTCAATGGTCAACAATACTATCAATCAGCAAGCACATAATTGATGCATGGCCATAAATGATACTGTGTCCATGGCGGTTATTAAAAAATTGTATACATATGTATGTTGCGTAGAGAATAATGAGCAACTGTGAGTGATTACAAACAAATGTGTACTCGAGGTTTGTGTTACATCATAAACCAGGAGCGTGAAACTCTCAAGGAGTTTGTCATCTGGATCACAAGGGACTTGGACATATCCACTAATGTTTTAAAATTCTTCAGACTTGCTGCTTATCTCCCTTATGAATCCTGAATTTTAACCTTTCCTCCCAAAGGAGAAGCCAGCATTTGATTGAAGTGCACTCCGCTGCAACCATCCCTTAGAGTGCAGCAGTGAAAACAATTAAAGAAAATCACTGCAACTTTAAAAAAAAAAATTATCACTGTTCTGGTTTTTATAATCAATAGGCACCTCCTATTGGGTTATGTCCTTGTAGCATGTTCCTTTTTATATATAAAAACAAAATAAAAATGAGGAAGTGCAGGGGACTACTTTAGGGATCTTTTTAAATTAACACATATTTGTTGGGAGTGAAAAGTTGCAGTATTATATTGTGCAAACAGGAACTCTTGCCCAAGGTACTGGATTTCATATTTGTGCAAAACTATAGCAATAAAACTCTAGTTAAGGGCACCCCAGATAAAGCCATGTGATTTAAGTACACTGCTCAATATATTAAATCAGTTCCTGTTCTGAAGAGTGAAAATCCTTTGCAGGAATTGATGGGGAGGGATTAGACTCCATGTTGTTTTAAGGCTGAATCTGAATTCCCCATTTCCTAGTGGGGCAATGTTGGGACACCTGACGCTGCCCAGGAAAAGGGTACAGCAAATTTAATCATTGGGTTTCATGGAAGGGTGGAGTTGCAGGGGTAAAGTTGGAATTATATTAAAAGTTTGCCTTAATTATATTAAAAGTACATTGTACTTTTTGGGCTGAATGTCCGCTTCTATTTATAATGATTTTATAAATAGTGACTGGGTTCCACATGCGCTAAATCCCGAACTTGTGTATGCCTCTACAGATGATCCACACCGACGGGGAAATACTCATTGCTGCCACAGAGTTGGGCTAATTGCCCACCAACTGCCCAGCAATTACAGACAGAAATGTCATGGCTAGTGAAAACAGGCGCAGAAACCTGTTTCATTGTGAAAGGAACCCTGAAGACCTTGTAGGCATTTTCTGCCGTGGTTCCTGACGGTGGGTGCACTTTGAAAGTTGTCGAAAGCGGATGTAGTTGTAAGTAATACAACCTTTACCCTAAAACATGCAAAATCTTCAAATTGTTCAGTTAAGTTTAAATAACATTTTAAATGATACCAAGTATTATATATGTTGCAAACTCGTGTTACCAGAAAACCACCCACAGAAACAAACTACTTGTACTGAACACATACTACTTTTATTAGTATTCTGCACCAACAAGCCTCATCATATTCCAGTGTCTCACATACTGTTTGCAAATGACATGGAGCCGTGGCAGACCGGGCGCTCAATCTTTTCAGTAGGTTATAGAAACGTATACTTGAAATGTTTAATTATGTTTATTGCACATATACCAAATATCCACACATTTTATAGAACTATATATCAATGTTGATGAGAATCAGATATTTTGACAAGAACATTATATATAGCTGCACATGAATTTCATACGGAGTAGGTGGGAAAAACACAATTAATGTTTGGTTTAGTTGGCAAATGTTGCAGTACATAATAAACACGAGTCCCCTTTTCTGTACCCACTCTCACCGAAGCAGATGTTTCATTTCTAAAAACCTAGAGGAAGTTTTTTGACTATTATTGTATCTGTAAGCACTCTAGTAATGACTCCACGAGGCAAGGTATTGTACTTGAACTGTGGTGACCTTAGTTCATTTATTGCAGCTCCTGAGTGAGGGTACAGCATGGTGAGCTCCATTTTATACCTGGTTACCTGTCGTGTTAAGGTGACCCCTAGGTCTCCACCAGTTGCACCCTCTGGTGGTATAAGCATAGTGTATAAAGTGTGAAGGTACATCCAGTAACTGTACATTGAGTGTACAGGTAGTATACTTATATTATACATACACAACATCACTCTCCCCTCAGTCTTGTGCCACTGGCCTTTGCATTGTGTGCTCTGGCCCTAGACTTGAGTGCCCAAAGTCCTTGCACTTTGTGCTTTGGCTTGGCTCTCTCCCTGTTGACCCCCAAGTCCTTATTGCCACAACATTGGGAAATGGTCAGCAGTGGACGGTTTGAGGTTGCAGTGGAGGCTGAGTGGGTTCTAGGTGTGATCCATGTGTGTCCATGGCTACATACATCCATTCCCCCCTCCTCCCCCATACATCGACCATATGTGTGGCTCAACAGCTGCATGTGCATACATGTACAGAAAGAAAGAACAAAAAAAATCCCAGCTCCAACGGATCTCCACCAATTGCACCCTCTGGTGGTACAAGCATAATGTATACAATGTGATGGTACATCCAGTAGTCTTATGCAACTGTACATTGAGTGAGTGTACGGGTAGTATACTTATATTATACATACACAACAACTACGATCTTGTACAGATACTGAATTTCAAAAATCAACATGTTGGTATTTTGTTGCATCATTTTAACAAAATGCTAATGCTTGAAATAAGTCCAACTGTGCAGTTCTACATTTTTGCCAACAATTCTATCTTTTCTATTTGTATTCATTTAATGCACTCAGTAATGGTCTCGCAATGAAAAATGTAACATGAATGTTCTCGAATACTTACATCTGTATTTAGTACTAAGGAACAATTTGCCGTTTAAAAGTTTAAAAAAAAAAATTATTTTATAGTTTTTAAAAGGTAATTTCAATGTTACAGAATGAAAGAAGTTTCTGTGGGCGTGGCTTAGCTTTGACAAATTTTATGGGTGTGTCTTCTCTCGCGCATAGGCTGTACGCCGCGCTCCTGGGCTCAGTGATGCAATGCGTTGTGCGCAATCTGCAGCGCAAAGCAGCAAGTCTACGTGTGGGGCCTCGCACAAGGTAAGTGTGAATTCTTTTTGTAGGTAGTCAGCGTACTTCATAGCTCTGCTGCCGACCACAATTTTTGGGCCAATGTTTCAGGAGCCTGACCACACTTTGTGTGTAGCGTGTCTTGCTTTTTGATTATGGCCTCTGATGTTAAAGGCGCTATCCAAATGCAACTTGTTGCTGTTGTACCGTAGCGATTAAATTGTATTTTCTTTATTTTATTTTCAAATCGTTCATCTATTTGGCTAAATAGAAGAATAATCTTGCTTGCTTATTTCTGAAAACACAGCCATCATTGATTAGTGCCCTGGTTCTTTAGGTATGGCTCAGAATGATCATTGTCATGAGCACGAAGAATACGCTTGCTATTCCCCCACCCCAAAAAGAAATGCCAAAATGCATGCTGTGAAAGGGGACTGTTTCAACTATAGGAATTATTTTACACTCTCGTTCAAGAATATAACTAACACAGATATGTTTTGTAGTCGCATTGGATCACAATGGTTGCTGATTTGCTGTCTTGACTGTCTTAAATCGTTCCCTGTGAACTATGCACTCTGTTGTGCTCATTACCCTTTTAAAGATAAAATTGGACCAGATTCTTTGTATATTAAACCATGCGTTTTAAGGCATTTTTGTACATTACACACATTTCCTTGAATTATAATTGGCTTTGGAGAGTACAAGCTTTGGAAAACTTTGCAGCTCAAACACTTAATTAAATTAGTACAGCAGCTGATTTTTCAAAAGAAGTTGCTACTCGTTTGTTCATGAGAAATGAAGGTTTAGCTTTTTGTGAAAATCAGCTTTAAGCTAACTGAGGACTCGGTATTTTCTAAAGTAGTGTAGTATTCATTTGCTTTTGCGCCACTAAACCAAACTATGGGATAATGCTGCAATGTTGGACTTGATCCAGTAGTTAGGATCTTCATAACACTAATCACGTATTATTGATTTAGAAAGCTTTCAACATACATTTCTGTGCTTTGTTGCTCAATTATTTAGTTTTATCAAGGTCAAAAATACCTGTCACTTTAATGCATACTCCCAGAAGCAAAGTGTATTATTTTATGTGCTTTATTGAAGGGCGTTGAATAAGAGCAAGTTCTGTTGCTGAGCACATTGGATCTTTGTAATATTTTTTCCCATTTTAATTTCTATGGTATTAAATTTTGTTAAGGAAACTAGTGGGAAGCAACATAGTGCACCTGAGTGAGCTTGTTCTTTTATATATTGTACATTGGTCTATACTATTAATCACCTGTTGATGACCCACTTCAGCAAAAACTTCTGAAACATTTATACAATAGTGTAGTCTTACAATTGGGGAAAAAAGTGAATGTCATCCAGTAGTTGGGACAGCTGGAAATACACAGCAGTTTCATGAGATTCTGAGGGTGACGTTTCAGCTGGAGACTGAGCTGCTCTGCCTGCTCTGATAACTTCATTTTTTTGCACCAGAACTTCTGAAAAATCCTTCTTTTTTTTCTTCACATATTTTCCCTCTTGATCAAATGGGCCCTTGATTGCTTCTGTCGTGTTTCCTGTATCTCTGATTTCACCCCATCCCCATTCTTTCGGAATAATGACTTGGCTTGCACTCCTCACCTTTCAATCCATTTAAATCTCCATTTGCCAGATTGTCTTCAATAATTTTTGTCATCGACTGAACATCAACCTCTCTTCTTACTTTTCAGAGGGACTGTTAGCTCTGCGACACTCTTGTCCACTTTTCCTTCACTTACCACTCTCTACTGCTCTTCCCAGACACTTTGCCATGTGAATTTAGCAGGTGGAGCACCTATCCACCATTTGCTGCTTCCCGCACCAAACTCATTTAAATTTCCCTAATTAACTGGGAAAAAAGCAGTGCGAATGGTACATAGGGTATGGAATTCCTAAAATGCATTCAGGAGAACTTCTTTAGCCAGTATGTAACAAGCCAAACAAGGGAGGGAGCGGTTCTGGATTTGGTTTTGGGAAATGAAGAGGGGCAGGTGGAAGGAGTATCAGTGGGAGAGCATTTTGGTGCTTGTGATCATAATTCAGTAAGATTTAGGGTAGTTATGGAAAAGGACAAAGGGGCACCAGGAATAAAAGTTCTCAATTAGGGTAAAGCCAATTTTGATGAGCTGAGATGGGATTTGGCCAACCGGCTGCTTGATGGTAAATCCGTGTCAGAGCAGTGGGAGGCTTGAAGGAGGAGATCCTGAGGGTACAGAGCAAGTGTGTTCCTTTTTTTTTTTTAAAAGGTGGGACTAATAAATCTAGAGCCCCCTAGATGTCGAAGGACATACAGGATAAGATAAAGAAAAAAAGGAAGCTTATGACAGATTTTGAGAACTCAATACTGCAGAGAATCTAAAGGAGCATAATAAGTGCAGGGATGCAATTAAAAAAGATGTCAGAAAAGCAAAGAGGGAGCATGAAAGAATGTTGGCAAGTAAAATCAGGAAAAACTCAAAGATGTTTCATAACTACATTAAGAGCAAGAGGATAACTCGAGAAAGAGTGGGGCCTATTGGAGATCACAAAGGAAATCTGTGTGGAGGCAAAGATGTGGTTATGATTCTTCATGAATACTTTGCATCTGTTTTCACAAAAGAAGGGTGATGCAGACTTTGCAATGAGGAAGGAGTGGTGTGAAATATTAGACAAGATAAACATAGAGAGGAAGTATTAAAGGGCTTAGCATCTTTAAAAGTGGATAAATTCCCAGGTCTGGATGAAATGCATCCCAGGCTAAGAGAAGTAAAAGAGACTGACCATTTTCCAGTCCTCTCTGGCTACAGGTATGATGCCAGAGGACTGCAGGACTGCTTAATGTTGTACCTTTGTTTAAAAAGGGAGAAAGAGATAGACTGAGTAATTACAGGCCAGTCAGCCTAACCTCGGTAGTGGGAAAATTATTGTAAAAAATCCTGAGGGACAGGATAAATCTTCATTAGGAAACACATGGATTAATCAAGGACAGTCAGCATGGATTTGTTAAGGGAAGGTCGTGTCTGACTAACTTGATTGAATTTTTCGAGGAGATAACCCGGAAAGTCGATGAGGGTAGTGTGTATGATGTAGTGTATATGGATTTTAGCAAAGCTTTTGATAAGGTCCCACATGGCAGACTGGTCACGAAAGTAAAAGCCCATGGGATCCAGGGCAAAGGGGCAAGCTGGATCCAAAATTGGCTCGGAGGGAGGAAGCAAAGGGTAATGATTGATGGGTGTTTTTGTGACTGGAAGGCTGTATCCAGAGGGGTTCTGCAGGGCTCAATGCTGGGTCCCTTGCTTTTTGTGATATATATCAATGACTTAGACTTGAATGTTGGGGGTATGATTAAGAAGTTTGCAGATGATACTAAAATAGGTTGTGTGGTTGATAATGAAGAAGAAAGCTGCAGATTGCAAGAAGATATCAATGGGTCAGGTGGGTGGAACACTAGCAAATTGAATTCAATCCGGATAAATGTGAGGTAATGCATTTGGGGAGGGCTAACAAGGCAAGGGAATACACATTAAATGGTATGACACTGAAAAATGTAGAGGAACAAAAGGACCTTGGAGTGCAGGTCCACAGATCCCTGAAGGTAGCAGGCCAAGTAGATAAGGTGGTTAAGAAGGCATGTGGAATACTTGCCTTTATTAGTCGAGGCATGGAGTACACTCGGCCTTTTGGCTAAGATCATGAGTAACTGACCTGACAGGGGAGTAACCACCATAACCCCAAGGTGGTTCTCCCTGGATCAGGAAGGTATATGCTTGCTTTTTTGGAAATAGGAGGTGGATGGGGTGGCTTGACCCATCCCCCTCCACGGAGGTGTGTGGGGGACCTGACCCATCCACCTCCATGGCACGAACCTGGTATTGCAGTACTTCCAGGAACGGTGCAGTGGCTCTAGGCCTTTTGGCTAAGAGCATTGGCGCAGAGTGATCCTTGATGTGTGCAAGGTGACCTCTGGCGTTTGTGATTTGACAAAGAATTGGAACGATTGGCTACGAATTTCAAAAAAAAAAAGGAGATTATGCTTGAACTGTATAAAACATTAGTTAGGCCGCAGCTGGAGTACTGTGTGCAGTTCTGGTCACCACATTACAAGAAAGATGTGATTGCACTGGAAAGGGTGCAGAGGAGATTTATAAGAATGTAGCCTGGACAGGAGAATTTTGGCTTTGAGGAAAGATTGGAGATGTTGGGTCCGTTTTCTTTGGAACAGAGAAGGCTGAGGGGAGACCTGATTGAGGTGTATAATATTATGAGGGGCTTGGATAGATTGGATAGAAAGGACCTACTTCCCTTGGTGGATGGGTCAACAACCAGGGGACATGGATTTAAAGTAATTGTGGGGAGGTTTAGAGGAGATAGGGGAAATGTCTTCATGCAGTGGGGAGTGGGGGTCAGAAACTCACTGCCAGAAAGGGTGGTAGAGGCAGAAACCCGTACCACATTTAAAAAATAGTTGGCTGTGCGCTTAAAGTGCCGTAACAAACAGGGCTACGGCCCAAGAGCTGGAAATTAGGATTAGGGTGGATAGCTCTTGGTTGGCCGGCACGGGCACCATCGGCTGTATAGTCGCCTCCTGTGCTTCAAATTTCTATGGGCAATCCCTGGTATCTTTGCCAAGTAACCATTTTCCTTATGTGAGCATACACCATGAGTGTTGATAGACTAGTTTACCATGCCAGAAATTACTGCACAGTTTCATATTTTACTCCTTTGCCACACTTCACTCCAGGACTGATCTGAGGGTATTGATTGGAATTGAGAATTTTGGCAGTATTTTCCTTGTTGGCCTAGGGATCAACTGTTGTACAGCAAACCCACGAAATGTGAGCGTGAAATGGAAAAAGAAATCTGTCGGCAGATCAGGGAGATGAGTAGGAATATCAGAATCATTGTTATGGGGGCTTTAGTTATCCACTCAATGATTAATTTACAGATAGTAAAGAGAAAAATGGAAATGGAATTCCTAAAACATGTGCACGACTTCATTCTCAAAAATTAGCCTGGAATTTACAGTTGTAATGACGGCAAAACTGTTGGTGCTCACCATCATTATGCTAAAACTGACAGCAACTTCTGGCATTCACACATGCGCAGTTAAACATGGAAATTTGGAAGTTGCTGTCACTGATGCCCTGCTTTCCACAGGCTGCGCTGTTGCAGTCCTCGCAAATGGAATCAATTGGAAATCCCTTGATTTGATGTGAACTTCAACTATTTACGCTGCATTATAGCTATAAAAACCCTTTTAAAAAGTTGAGCCTTGTTGAATGAGGTGTAACTGAGTTTTTAATGGTGTACTAAGTCATAATTGTTGTGTTCCTAACACAGATGAGCCTGTACACAGGGAGGTTAAAGTAACAGTGACCTCAGTCTTTATTAAGACACTCCAGACTGAGAAACAGGCCTTAGGGGCTGGCTTATATACAGTGCTCCCAAGGGATGCTGGGATCCCTTGGGACTTCAGGGGATGCGCTCCCTGGTGGCGGAACATGGGAGTGCATGCTTTACAGATGTACATAATCACTCCCTGCCAAAGTCAAAGTGAAAACTATTTACAAGGTGAGGCGGTCGGGAGCCTTTCTTTCCCTGGTGGACCGCCTCAGTACAAATGTCTGTTCTGGTGTGTTGGCTGTGCCCTTGCTGGGCTGGTGTGTTGTTGGCCCTGCAGGACTGCTGGGTGAGCCTGGCCTTGCTGGGCTGTTGGGCGTGATGGGTTCGATTTCCTGGTCCGGGGTGGTGTCGATCCTTTGGGGGTGTGTTGTGGGCTCAAAAAAGGTGGTGTCTGCTGTGGGTTGTTCAGGGCAGTCTGTGAACCGCAGCCTCATTTGGTCCAGCTGCTTTCTGCAAATTTGTCCATTGTCTAGTTTGACTACAAACACCCTACTCCCTTCTTTAGCTATCACCGTATCTGCGATCCACTTGGGACCATGTCCATAGTTTAGCACATACACAGGGTCATTCAGATCAATTTCCCGTGACACAGTGGCGCGACCATCGTTTACATTTTGTTGCTGCCGCCTGTTCTCTAGCTGATCATGCAGGCTGGGGTGAACCAGCGAGAGTCTGGTTTTAAGTGTCCTTTTCATGAGTATCTCAGCCGGGGGCACCCCTGTGAGCGAGTGGGCTCTCGTGCGGTAGCTGAGCAGTACTCGGGAAAGGCGTGTTTGGAGTGAGCCTTCTGTGACTCGTTTAAGGCTCTGTTTGATGGTTTGTACTGCGCGCTCTGCCTGCCCATTGGAGGCTGGTTTAAACAGGGCCAAGGTGACATGTTTGATCCCATTGCGGGTCATGAATTCTTTAAATTCGGCACTGGTGAAACATGGCCCGTTGTCACTGACCAGTATGTCAGGCAGGCAGTGGGTGGCAAACATGGCCCTCAGGCTTTCAATGGTGGTGGTGGTGGTGCTTCCTGACATTATTTCAGATTCAATCCATTTTGAAAAAGCATCCACCACCACCAGGAACATTTTACCAAGAAACTGGCCCGCATAGTCGACATGGATCCTCGACCATGGTCTGGAGGGCCAGGACCACAAACTTAGTGGTGCCTCTCTGGGTGCGTTGCTCAACTGAGCACACGCTGTATTGCCATACACAGGACTCTGTCAGAGTCGATACCGGGCCACCACACGTGGGATCTGGCTATCGCTTTCATCATTACTATACCCGGGTATGTGCTGTGGCGATCTGAGATGAACGTCTCCCTGCCCTTTTTGGGTAGCACTACGCGGTTACCCCATAACAGGCAGTCTGCCTGAATGGACAGCTCGTCCTTTCGCCGCTGGAATGGCTTGATTGGCTCTTGCATTTCAACGGGGATGCTGGCCCAGCTCCCATGCAGCAGACAGTTTTGTACTAGGGACAGCAGAGGATCTTGGCTGGTCCAAGTCCTAATCTGGTGGGCCGTGACAGGTGATTTATCATTTTCAAACGCTTCCATGACCATCAACAAGTCTGCGGGCTGCGCCATTTCCACCCCTGTGGTGGGCAATGGTAGCCGACTGAGAGCATCCGCACAGTTCTCGGTGCCTGGCCTGTGGCGGATGGTATAGTTATACGCTGATAGCGCGAGTGCCCACCTTTGTATACGGGCTGAAGCATTAGTATTTATCCCCTTGTTTTCAGTGAACAGGGAAATGAGGGGCTTGTGATCAGTTTCCAGCTCAAATTTGAGGCCAAACAGATTCTGATGCATTTTTTTTTACCGCGAACACACACGCTAATGCCTCTTTCTCAATCATGCTGTAGGCCCTCTCAGCCTTAGACAAGCTCCTGGAGGCATAGGCGACAGGTTGCAACTTCCCCGCAACGTTAGCTTGTTGTAATACACACCCGACTCCGTACGACGATGCATCACATGCTAGCACGAGTCTTTTACACGGGTTATACAATACAAGCAGCTTGTTGGAGCATAAAATGTTTCTGGCTTTCTCAAAAGCAATTAGTTGGTTTTTTTCCCCATACCCAATTATCACCTTTGCGCAATAACACATGCAGGGCTCTAAGAGGGTGCTTAACCCCGGTAGGAAGTTATCAAAATAGAGTCGTCCCAGGAACGACCGCAGCTTCGTAACGTTCTGTGGCCTGGGCACGTTCCTGATAGCCTCTTTGTCTTGGCGTCTGTGGGGCGAATGGCGTCCGCCGCGATCTTTCTCCCCAAAAACTCCACTTCTGTTGCCATGAAGACGCATTTCGACCTCTTCAGCCGCAGCCCTACACGATCCAGTCACTGGAGGACCTCCTCCAGGTTTTGTAGGTGGTTGACGGTGTCCCGACCCGTGACCAATATGTCATCCTGAAAAACCACCATGCGTGGTACCGACTTGAGTCGGCTCTCCATGTTTCTCTGGAACATTGCTGGGCATCATCTCCCCAGTGGAATTCAGCGAGTGGGCCAGCCCGAATTCCAAACGGGCATCTGTTGTAGATGAACAGTCCCTTTTACGTGTTGATGCAGGTGAGGCCCTTCGACGACGACTCCAGCTCCTGCGTCATGTAGGCCGAAGTCAGGTCGAGCTTGGTGAATGTCTTGCCTCCTGCCAGCGTCGCAAATACGTCGTCTGCCTTAGGTAGCGGGTATTGGTCCTGTAGCGAGACACGATTTAATAGTTACTTTATAATCGCCGCAAATCCTGACCGTGCCATCACTTTTGAGTACTGGAACAATCGGGCTGGCCCACTCGCTGAATTCCACTGGGGAGATGATGCCCAGCCTGTCCAGCTCGATTTCCACTCTCTCCCTCATGTGAGGTACCGCTCGCGCCTTGTGGTGAATGGGTCGTGCCTCTGGGACCAAGTGGATCTGCACTTTAGTCCCGGAAAAGTTTCCAATGCCTGGCTCAAAAAGGGAAGGAAATTTGTTAAGAACCTGGGTACATGAGGCCTTATCGACATGTGATAGCGCTCGGATGTCATCCCAATTCCAGCGGATTTTGCCCAGCCAGCTCCTTCCAAGCAGTGTGGGGCCATCGCCCGGGGCAATACATATTTTAAAGGAACCCTGACTGGCATTATCAAGCTATTTTTGTACCTCCTGGCTCTCAGTTCCTATTTAACTTGACATGTGTTGTGTTACAGGCATCTGCTCCACAGCTGTTGAGTCTGGTTTAGATTTTTGCCTTGAATAGCACTGGTTTTCTACATTTTGACTAAAACTAACCTGACCTTTAATTTTCTCAAAGCTTCATTTAATAACAAGCTTGAAAGTGATTTTTGTATTGATTAGAGTGTCATGTGGTGGCATGCCAGAAACGAGACTCCCAAAGCAAGCGCTCTACTCGGAACTCCTTCATGGCAAACGAGCCAAAGGTGAGCAGAGGAAACGTTACAAGGACACTCTCAAAGCCTCCCTGATAAAGTGCAACATCCCCACTGACACCTGGGAGTCCCTGGCCAAAGACCACCCTAAGTGGAGGAGGTGCATCCGGGAGGGCGCTGAGAGCATGCAGAAATCAAGCACAGGCAGCGGAAAGAGTGTGCAGCAAACCAGTCCCACCCACCCCTTCCCTCAACGACTATCTGTCCCACCTGTGACAGAGACTGTGGTTCTCGTATTGCACTGTTCAGCCACCTAAGAACTAATTTTAAGAGTGGAAGCAAGTCTTCCTCGATTCCGAGGGACTGCCTTTGATGATAATGATGTGGTGGGGTAGCGGAATCCAGTATTAATAAAATGTTCTCTTGTATATGTGAATGCAAGGCAAAATCCAGAGATAAGAGCAGGTGATGGTTGCTATAACGGAGGTCACAAGTCTTGAACCCTGGAAGTCTAAAGGTAGATTCTACTTAATCTGTCAAAAATAACAGAATTTTGAAATTTCCTTGCTATCCCTTTGACCTCTGTATTAACATTTGGAGCATTTATTTTGTTTCACTACAATGAGTAAAATGAGAAGAAATGACCTTCAGGCCAGCCTTAACTGAAACCAGTAGATCATTTACCTTGGCTATGGTTAAAAACATTTGCGGTTTATTTCTATTTTTTGTGTTGTCGTACATGTGGTCTATGACTGTTCTACAGCCCTTGCAGCCACAGGGACATCCTCTGCTGTGTCAGTGGGATGTTTGTTTTCCCCACCATCTATGCTTGAAACAAAAAAGCTTTGGGATGTATATAATAAATCCTCTTTTGGACTTGAACTGGTTGAGATCTGGTTATATATTCCCTCAAGATTTTGAAATTGTTCTGGTGCGATGTCATTCCTCGTCTGTCAAACTACAGTATGCTGTACTGTAGTCCAATAAAACAGTGCCCTGTTCAAACCATTTGAGCTTCTTAGAAATTCAGCTGCTGTAAAACAGCATAGCTTGGCTTGATTTTTAAGGTGATCTGCCAGTTAATACAGTAGGTCACTGAAAGCAAACTTGAGTTTTTTCCCTATGTGAATTTTTTTGTATTCAGTTCGGTGAAACAATCAGTGCTAGAGAATGGGGAAACCTCCCATTTTTGGCACCAAGTGTAAGCATTAAGCATTCCCAGGTCAATTATAGTATTGTTAAATAAAGTGAAACTCCTTCTACTCTTCAGGAGCAATGTGCCTCCGCTTCAATTTCACAAGTTTACCCCCCCCCCCCCCCACCCCACTGCACTTGTGTGACAATGTCCATTTCCCTGAGATGGCCAATTTTGAGACATGTTCACCAGTAACTGGGCTGAGCCTATGCAAATTCATTTCACATAGAACCCTTACAGTCAACTGACAGGAAACATTCATCCCATCAGTTTGCCAGAGATGAAAAACCAAAGTCTAACTCTGTGTGCCACCTAATATTCTCTTTCACTACATTTAAAGAGGCTCACCATCATCTTTGAAGTATGTTCTGGATGAACTCTTAAATGTCCTCTTCAGTTCCAAGATACCATGGCATGTTTGAGAACTATTTGCTCACTCCAGATTAATCCAAACTTTGATTTCGAAAAAGTTAATACACTTTCCAATTGAGATTGATAAACCATGGGATTACAACTATTTACAAAAATTAACATACCAACTCTAATCATTTTTAGCACCCCACCCTCACCAGTTTATTAAATTAACATGGCTACAGTCCTTTACTTGAGAAGATGCTTTGTTAGTGTTTAAAAAGGAATGATGGTTGTGTTTTGCAGAATTGTCTAATTTTAATCATCTTTCCTAAAATAAAAGTTGCAAGTGGCAAAGCAGCGGAGCAATGTATACAAGAAAAAGGTCTGCTACAAGCACTTATACAAAATTAATTTTGCTTTAAAATAGATCTTAAAACATTCATAAAAGTAAATTCATTTTTTAAATACAGATTATTTAATTTTATCTCTGAAAGCTAATGTCATCTATTTAATTCTATGAAAGCTTCAAACGAACAATGACAGGTAAAGACCCTCTGACCCATCAAGCCTGTCCCACAAAATTGCAATATCTTGTGTATCGCAATATATACACTCCACCCCACCCAAATCCATGTGATCTACTAGGAGAGACACAAAAAACAGATTAAAAAGCCCAGGCCAACTTAGGGGAAAAGATGTGGGACTGGACTTTCCACTTGAGATCGCTGGGCTATCGCCCAAAAAGGCAGGTTATCGCCCATTTTACCTTAAAAGTGGAAAGCTGGGCCGGAACATCGCCTAAAGATTGCCGGCCCAACTTTCGGGGCACAAGATTTTCACATCGACGAGGTGATCGCCCACTGCAACTTTCGGCACATCGCCGGGCTGATCGCTTGCCGAGAAGATCCCTGGACATCGCTGGAGAAAAGCTGCTCTCACCTGGCACTCTTCACAGAACTCTGCACTACGGGCGCCATTTTGAACGTCTGAGGAAGTGAGAGGCTGCTTAAAGAATTTGTGTTTTTTAGGCCCTCAGTTACTGATTCAGATTTATATTTATTTTAGTACAAAGGGCATTTATAGCAATAATGATGGGGTCTGTAACTTCTCTACCATTATTTGTAAATGCTCACATGCTGGAGTCTGAAGTTGGGTTTAGGGAAGGGCTCAGAGGTGACAGACTAATGTGGAGGAGGAGACAGTACACCCAACGAACTTAGAGAAAAGCAATCATACCTGAACTTGTCTGATAGCACGTGCCTTAGGAGGCTGTGCTTCCGAAAGGAGGTCATCGCTGAGATATGCAAGCTTATCAAGGGAGATCTGCAGCCTATCAGGACCGCACTGCCCGTTAAGGTAAAGGTTACTGCGGGCACTGTCTTTCTATGCATCGGGCTTCTTTCCGGCTTCTGCTGGCGACATCTGTGGTATTTCTCAGTATGCCACACATTGCTCCATTAAACAGATGACTCGAGCCCTTTATACTCGCAGGATGAACTTTATAAGCTTCCCTATGACCAGGAAGGCACAGACCGGGAGAGCTTTGGGTTTCTCGAGAATAGCAAACTTTCCCAAGGTGCGGGGAGCAATAGACTGTGCACACATCGCCCTGAAAGCACCCTTACAGGATGCAGAGGTGTTTCATAACCGAAAGGGATTCCACGTCCTGAATGTGCAGCTTGTTGCCGACCACAACCAAATAATCATGGCAGTAAATGCTAAATTTCCAGGCAGCATCCATGATACGCATATCCTGTGTGAGAGCGCTGTCTCTGACTTGTATAACAGTCATCCACAAGGTCATGTTTGGATGCTGGGGGATAAAGGATATGGCCTTGCCAGCTGGCTGATGACCCCCCTGCGTAATCCCCAGGTGGAAGCAGAAAAGCATTACCATGAAAGCCTTCTAGCTATACGCAATATCGTCGAAAAGACAATTGGAATGCTGAAGCAGTGCTTCAGATGCCTGGACCACTCTGGAGGCAGCCAACATTACCTTCCTGACCAGGTCGCTGAGTTTATTATGGTGTGCTGCATGTTGCACAACCTAGCTATAAGGGGAGGACGATAATTGCCAGATGGGGCTGCCGGTCCACCTCAGGAAGGAGTGGAGGCGGAAGTGGCAGACGAGGAGGAGGAGGAGGAGGAGGCTGGTGATGACCTCAGGGAGGACAATCAGCCTGGCGATGAATCCATGCCCCCCCCCCCCCTCCCCCCGTAAGACTGGAAAAACCCTGTGGGATTTACTCTTACATCAGCAGCTAATAAATGAACGGATTCCATGAACTTGCATGGGAGACAGTTACAGTTATGGAAAGACAACAGTTGCAGTTGCGTTACGTTTCATCCTTGCCTGGCCTAGCCATTGTTTTCCAACAGTTGTATTCATGTTTTACCTTACCTTGTGTTATTAGAAGAAACTGCACAACAATTGTAAAATTCAATAATTTTTTTTTTTAATTTAACAATGCTCCAAAAAATTATTTCAGAAATGTAACACCCTACACCCCCCAACAATCACCCAACAACAATAAGAATAACTAACATCTAAAATTATTAACAGTATAACAATAACCCCCTGTGTCCACGTTTCACTCCAGGTGCTTTCCCCCCCCCCCCCCACCCACTTTTTGGTTCCCGAGGTAGCGGGATGACGTCCAGCGGGCGACGGCAAGACTTCCTGCTGTGGGGTGGGGTGGGGTGACAGTGGCTCGATCGGCTCTTGGGGTGCTGAAGGGTTAGACGTGCTTCCTCCTAACTCGCTTCTTTGCTGGTGCTGGTGGTTTGTGCGACGGAGTGCAGTGCCATGTCCCACCACTATCACATGCTGCAAGGCATCGACGGAGGCGGTCTGCGCAAGCATCTCCCGGATCATCTGCATATCCTCTGAATTGCGAGCAGACACCCGGGACATGTCCCCCGTGTAAACCACGAACGCCTGGAGGAGCTTGCGACTTATCGCGACACTCTCCATGCACAGTTTTGTCAAGCCCTCAATGCGATCGGCTAGAGGAGGCATGTGCTGACCTCGCTGACTCGACCTCTGTGTGGTCGGCGTGAGCACTAAGATGCGCCTTGGCATCACCGGCTGCAATCCGCTTGGTCCCGCTACTACTGTCGAAGTCGATGTAATGGCTGCAGTTCCCACAGGTGAAAGATGCAGAGTCAGAGGGATGCTAGGGGCATCCTCCTCCATTTCCATGATGATCTCCTCATCCTCAGGCTCGGTTGTCTGTTCATCGTCTTCCTCCTTCCCACCCATGGTGAGGACCACCTGCAATGGTGCAGGTTCAGGTCTTGCCTCGCTGCGCATTGGTGTTATTGGACCTGCAAAACACACTTAAGCTTATTAGAACGGAAAGGTACACATTCTTGCACTGCGCTGGCATACGAAGGAGGAGCAGCACCACTACAATAAATGAGACTAAGAGATGTTACATCATAATGCATCATACGGTAGTACATATGGTAGTACATCTGTGTGGAATTCAGTAACCCAGAGAGCTGTGGAGGCTGGATCAGTCAGAGATAGACAGAATGATAAGGGAATGAATGTTTATGGGGTGTGGACAGAGAAGGGGACAGATGGCCTGTTCCTGCTCTTATTTCTTCTGTTCTTATGTTGTTAACCTTAGAGTAGAACAGAGGCTGCATGCATAACATGACATCATTCGTATATTATAATTAAATGACGTTACATTACTTTAACACTGCTTGACACATTACTCACGTGACGCGTGGGAGGGTTCTGCAACACCGCGGGTGATGGCCGAGCGACTGTGGCTCCCAACAAGTGTGGCTGCTCGCTCCTCGAGGTCGGTCAGCGGTTGGGGCTGAACAGGTTCCCCTGTGGTGCGCCTCTGCTCAGACCAGTTGTTAGATATCTTCCTCTGCAAACGTGAAAAGAGCATGGCATAAGCTAATTGACGAGGTACTATCATGGAAAGACAACAGTTTCCAACGTTATATGCTAATAGGGTTTGTATCCACAATTGATGCATGGTTATAACAAAGATCGTGTTTAGGATCTAACTACAATCTCCATTGAAGGGCCCCAGGGGTGGTGGGAATCAGGATAGCTGGTGAACTCGGCAATGATAGGAGCTAATGTCCAAAAGTGTCCCAGGCAGATGGTGAGCAAGGGCAGCTCTCCTCCAGTCCAGGCTGGGTCATTGTGTAAGTGACAGCAACCGGAGAAACTGACAGTGAGACTTAAAAAGGGCACAGGTTCCGAGCCCTGTCCAGATCTTAGCAGGGAATATATGCAAAAATAACGAGCTTAATGTCAATCCGGGAAATTTATAATTACAATTTGCATCATTACAATTTAAAATCTATACTTACTCTTGCCGAAGCAACCAGGCTGTTCCTGCGCTTCCGGCACTGGTCTCTCGCCTCGTGGGAAACCGATGACGCCACATCGGCGATCTCGCCCCAGATTTTACGGTACACCCGGGGTGGGGGTATCCCACCCCCACCCCGGGTTAATTAGGCCTACCGGGAGTGCACCTCCTGGACGAGGGCCTCGTTCACCTCTTCTGAGAAGGGCTTTGCCCTCCTTTGTCCCCCCCCCCCCACCCCCCCTCCACTCACATCATCGACGCTATTATCAGACGATGACATTTTCAATATCTCTTCTAATTTTGTTATCTCTAAATTCGCTCCTC
This sequence comes from Pristiophorus japonicus, assembly GCF_044704955.1. Taxonomy (NCBI): domain Eukaryota; kingdom Metazoa; phylum Chordata; class Chondrichthyes; family Pristiophoridae; genus Pristiophorus; species Pristiophorus japonicus. The sequence goes on from NC_091978.1 coordinate 231,964,362, forward strand.
TACTTTACTCCTCTCTGTCTCTCCTCTCCTTTCTCTCTCCCCTCCTTTCTCTCTCCTCCCTCTCCCCCTCCGCGCATGTGTGGATGACCCCTGACTTCCCAAATCACAGGAAAACTTGCTTGCAAAAAAAAACGCATGCGCAGAAGGCCGTTGCTAGGGAAGCCTTGCCTTCCACCTCGATGGGCTATCTTCTCCCTCCCCCCACCCACCACCAAAAAGCCGAAAGTAGCGATCCCAAAAATGGGTGATGTTCCAGCGATCCTGAAGTCTGAAAATCACCCATTTTTTGGGCCCTAGCGATCTAAGTGGAATGTCCAGCCCAATATACCATTATCTTATCAACCTCAGTCAGATCAACTCAAGTCGAGGCTTCCTGAAAGTGTAGAGTCCCAACTCTTTCAACCTATCTTGATAACTAAGATGCTTTAAACTGGAAATTGGCCTCAATACCCACCATGTGAGGAGACCAAAACTAGATACACTATTCCAAATGCTGCCTGACTGAGGTCTTGCACAAGGACAAAATAGTATACCTCATCTTGTGCTCATTTGTTTTATGGATACACCCCAACTCCCTATTTATTCTAGCTAATGTTTTGCGGCATTGCTCATGTACCTTTAACGATGTATGCACGAGAATTCCCAAATCTTTCTATCTCCATCTTTCATGCTTTTCCCTAATGTTCAAGAATATAATGGTTAGTTTTTATTATATCATTCATTTTAAGCTATAAATTGCTCTTTCAGTTTACAATAACTTACTTTCTGTTCTCCTTATTACAGAAAGTACTAAATATTTTTCCACTGAGAAGTAAAGACAGTAACAACAAGCAGGAGGAAGAAGGGAGAAGGTTAGTTGCGTGAAAATTGAAGGCACAGTGAAGCGAAGAGCTTAGTGGAGGATTTTGAATTCAGTGAGGGAGCTAATGAGGTTGAGAGATTTAGAGAGAGGTCAGTTTGGAGAACACTCGAAAATTTGAATTTCGAGGTGCTGCAAAATAAGGGCTTGGTTTTTGCAAGAATTTGGGGAGATACAATGGTGAAGGTGAAGGAAAATGTTCCTGATGACTGCACGTAAGATTGTAAGCTCAGCTCGAAGTTTTGCACCTCCTTATTTAGATGAGGTGGCAGCTAGGAGAATTTGGCACTGAGCCACATAAGGAGCTATTAGGACATGGACGTCCTATCCCTCTATAGCTCCATCCCCCACCAGGAAGCATGCCTGAGGGCACTCTGCTTCTTCCTTGAACAGAGCCCCAACCCTATCCACCAACACCCTCCTCCGCCTGGCTGAACTTGTTCTCACATTGAACAGCTTCTCCTTTGACTCCACTCACTTCCTCGAAATAAAAGGTATTGCTATGGATACCCACATGGGTCCTAGCTGTGCCTGCCTTTTAGTGGGATATGTAGAACATTCTTTGTTCCAGTCCTATTCGGATCCCCTACCCCATCTCCTTGATGACTATCGATGCCGTTTCCTGCGCTCGTCCTGAATGGGAAAATTTCATTGACTTCCAATTTCCATCCATCCTTCACCTTCACATAGCCAATCTTCAACTCGACCCTTCCCTTCCTCAACTTCTCTGTCTACATTTCTGGGGTTAGGTTATCGGCAAACATCCACTTTCAGCCCACTGACTCCCTCATCTAGCTGGCCTGCACTTCCTCGCATCCTGCTTCCTATAGGGCATCTGTTCCATTCTTCCAGTTTCTCCATCTCCATTGGATATGTTTTGACAATGCTACCTTCCATACTAGTGTTGGCAGTGTATCTTCCTTTTTTCGCAACCAAGGATTCCCCTCTTCTGTGGTTGACGTGGCCCTCAACCATGTTCCATTTCCCGCACTTCTGTTCTCATCCCTTCCCCTTCATCCCAGAACCGTGATAGGATTCCCCTTGTCCTCACCTTTCACCCCACCAGCCTCCACATTCAACAGATTATCCTCCGACATTTCCGTCACTTCCAATGTGATCCTACCACCAAACACATCTTGCTCTCCCCTTCAGCCCCTGCTCCAATTTAGTATACTATATTCACTGCTCACTATGTGGTCTCTTCTACACTGGGGAGACCAAACACAGATTGGGTGACCGCTTTGTGTAACACCTCCGTTCAGTCCGCAAGCGTGACCCCGCGGATCCGGTTTCCTGTCACTTTAATTCTCTGCTCCACTCCCACTCTGACCTCTGTCCTCTGCCTCTTTCAAAGCCTTTTGGACTCGACATCGAGTTTAACAGTTTCAGACCAAAGCCTCTGCCCTTATTTTTTCAGATGGCAGCTGTTGATTCTGCTATACCTATTTACACCTCTTTTAGACCCATCTTTTGTTTCTTTACATTCCCATTACCATCTCCTTTTGCCTTGCATTATCATACCTTTTATCATTTCATCACACCTACCTTCCACCCTATCACAGACCTTGCATTTTGTTCTTTCCTCATCTTCCCCCTTCCCCTCTCTCTGCCCTTGCTTAAAATGGGTTACATCTGTAACTTTTACCAGTTTGAAAAAAGATCATCGACCTGAAACGTTAACACTCTTTCTCATTCCACAGATGCTGCCTACCTGACCACCTAAATATTTCCAGCATTTTCTGTTTTTATTTCAGATTTGCAGTAGTTTGCATTTGCATATTTTAAATTGATTATTTTGGTTACCCTTTGTGTGGGGAAGGGAGGGTCCAGTGAGTGTGTTGCAAGGTAATTTAAAAAAATTATAACAATTTAAAACTTCAATTTTGCTTAAGCTTTCTCAATCCTCTGGTGTTTTTATTATATAATAAAGCTGTGAAAATGCTAGGCATTTTCTCTCTCAAACCCATCTCAAATCTATGAAGTATTTGTCGTTCTTGTTTGCTATAAATGTACAGTTGACTTCCTCTTGGTTTGGGTGGGGGGGGGGGCGGGGAGGGAGAAGGAGAGGAAGTCCCTTTTTGTTTAAAATAAATTTTGGAGAGTTTAATATATTGAAATGAACCATATTTATTTGGTGCCATGTGGTGCGAACCTCCAAGAAAATCTCATAATCAACTGCATACACCTTACTGAAATGTCCTGTAAACCTTGAATCAAAATGTTTCCAGATGTATTTTCTACCACCTGTCCCTATCCCTTTGAAATCCAATATTCAAGCCTTAATGATTTTTGGTATGTATTACTTGTGAAGTGATTCTTTTGATCCTCCCAAGAATGCTGTAAAATTATTGCACCAAAATGTAGAATGTAATCAGCTGTGTTTTATTATTTAATTAATGCTGTAAATTCAGAACTGTCCTGAAATCTCATTAAAGAAAAATCTACTTCAGAAATTTCTAGAAAATCATTAATCTGAAGATTTTGTGAGAGAAAACCCATGGTGAAACATTTAGAGCTATATGTAAAAATGTCTGACTTCAATTAGCTACATTAATACTAAAACTATTATTCAACAGGATTGGACGTGTTTTCAGGAAGCTGGGAAAAATGAACATGGTGAAGAGGATCATGGGCCGTCCTCGGCAGGAGGAATGCAGTCCTCAGGATAATGCACTTGGCCTTATGCATTTGCGTCGCCTCTTCATGGAACTATGTCATTCACCACGGCACATGACGCAGAAGGAACAGGAGGAAAAGCTCTACATGATGCTGCCAGTTTTTAACAGGGTGAGTACAGGCACCAGGTAGCACTGGTAGAGGGAAGTAATGATAACTGCTTGTCAGATAAGAAAGCATTGTTCTTTAGGCAAGGACAAGTTAGTCTTCACCAATTATAACCTAGGACAGAATTGAAAGAAAGCTGCCATATGGGTTGAATTGAAGAACAAAAAAAGGGCGATCACATTACTGGGAGTGTACTATAGACCCCCAAACAGTCAGAGGGAGATAGAAGAACAAATATGTGGGCAAATTGCTGCGAAGTGCAAAAACTATAGAGCTGTAATAGTGGGGGATTTCAACTACCCAATATTAACTGGGGGAAAAAGAAGTGTGAATGGTACAGAAGGTGCAGAATTCCTAAAATGCATTCAAGAGAACTTCTTTAGCCAGTATATAACAAGCCCAACAAGGGAGGGGGCAGTTCTGGACTTTGTTTTGGGTTTGAAGAGGGGCTGGTGGAATTGGTGTCAGTGGGAGAGCATTTTGGTGCTAGTGATCATAATTCAGTAAGATTTAGGGTAGTTATGGAAAAGGACAAAGGTGGACCAGTAATAACATTTCTCAATTGGGGTAAAGCCAATTTTGATGAGCTGAGATGGGATTTGGCCAAAGTGGACTGGAAACGGCGACTTGGTGGTAAATCAGTGTCAGAGCATTGGGAGGCATTCAAGGTGGAGATCCTGAGAGAACAGAGCAAGTATGTTCCTTTTTTAAAAAAAATAAAGGATGGGGCTAACAAATCTAGAGCTCCCTGGATGTCAAGGGACATACAGGGTAAGATAAAGAAAAAAAGGGAAGCTTATGACAGATACCGAGAACTCAACACTGCAGAAACTCTAGAGGAGTATAATAAGTGCAGGGGTGCAATTAAAAAAGATATCAGGAAAGCAAAAAGAGAGAGCATGAAAGAATGTTGGCAAGTAAAATCAGGGAAAACTCAGATGTTTTATAAATACATTAAGAGCAAGAGGATAGCTAGAAAAAGAGTGGGGCCTATTACAGACCATAAAGGAAATCTGTGTGTGGAGGCAGAAGACTTGGGTATGATTTTTTTAATGAATACTTTGCATCTGTTTTCACAAAAGAGAGGAGTGATGCAGACTTTGCAATGAGGGAGGGGGAGTGTGAAATATTAGATGAGACAAACATAGGGAGAGAGGAGGTATTAAGGAGCTCAGCAGCGTTGAAAGTGGATAAATCCCTAGGCTAAGAGAAGCAAAAGAGGAACGAGCAGAGGCTCTGACCATTTTCCAGTCCTCTCTGGCTACAGGTGTGGTGCTGGAGGACTGCTCATGTACCTTTGTTTAAAAGGGAGAAAGGGATCAACTGAGTAATTACGGACCAGTCAGCCTAACCTCAGTGGTGGGAAAATTATTGTAAAAACTCCCGAGGAACAGGATAAATCTTCATTTGGAAACACATGGATTAATCAAGGACAGTCAGCATGGATTTGTTAAGGAAGGTCGTGTCTGACTAACTTGATTAAATTTTTCGAGGAGGTAATCAGGAGTGTCGATGAGGGCAGTGTGTATGATGTAGTGTATATGGATTTTAGCAATGCTTTTGATAAGGTCCCACATGGCAGACCAGTCACGAAAGTAAAAGCGCATGGGATACAGGGCAAAGTGGCAAGCTGGATCCAAAATTGGCTCGGAGGGAGAAAGCAAAGGGTAATGATTGATGGGTGTTTTTGTGACTGGAAGACTGAATCCAATGGGATTCCGCAGGCTCAGTGTTGGGTTCTTTGCTTTTTGTGGTATATAATCAATGACTTGGACTTGAATGTTGGGGATATGATTAAGAAGTTTGCAGATGACACTGAAATAGGCTGTGTGGTTGATAGTGAAGAATAAAGCTGCGGACTGCAGGAAGATATCAGTGTTACTGGTCAGGTCAGTGGAACAGTGGCAAATGGAATTCAATCCGGATAAGTGTGAAATTATGTATTTGGGGTTATGCTTGAACTGTATAAAACACTGGTTAGGCCACAGCTGGAGTACTGTGTGGAGTTCTGTTCACCACATTACAGGAAAGATGTGATTGCACTGGAAAGGGTGCAGAGGAGAGTTACAAGAATTTGGCCTGGACTGGAGAATTTTGGCTATGAGGAAAGATTGGCGATGCTGGGTCTTTTTCATTGGATCAGAGGAGGCTGAGGGGAGAACTTATTGAGGTGTATTAAAATGAGGGGCCTGGATAGAGTGGATAAGAAGGACCTGTTTTCTTAGCAGAGGGGTCAACAACCAGGGGACATAGTTTTAAAGTAATTGGGGGTGGGGGGGGCGGGGGGCTGTTAGAGGAGATACGAGAGGAAATTTCTTCACCCAGAAGGTGATTTGTGACTGGAACTCACTGCCTGAAAGGTTGGTAGAGGCAGAAACCCTCACCATGTTTAAAATAAATACTTGGATGTGGACTTAAAGTGCTGCAACCTCTAGGGCTACGGACCAAGAGCTGGAAAGAGGGATTAGGCTGGATAGCTCTTGGTCGGCTAGCGCGGACCCAATGGTCGAAATGGCCTCCTCCTGTGCTGTAAATTTCTAGGAATAGCCATGGAATCTAGTTGTATATTGTTTATACCCATGGATATAATTTCCTCCCGTCTTCATAGAATCATAGGAATTTACAGCATGGAAGGAGGCCATTTCAGTCCATTGTGTCTGTGCTGGCAGACAAAGCTGTCCAGCCTAATCCCACTTTCCAGCTCTTAGTCCGTAGCCTTTTAGTTTACGGCACCTCAAGTGCACATCCAAGTAATTTTTAAAAGTGGTAAGGGTTTCTGCCTCTACCACCCTTTCTGGCAGTGAGTTCCATACCCCTACTACTCTCTGGGTGAAAACATTTCTGCTCAAATCCCCTCTAAACCTCCTGCCAATTACAGGTTGAACCCCTCTCATCTGGTGGTACTTTAACCGGCAACCTCCATTGTCTGACATCATTCTCAGCTGTGTCCTGGGCTTGGCTGATCTTCTGCCCATTGCCTCCGGTGTTCCCCCCTCGGTCGCGTCGGATCATTATCGGCAGTACCCGGTAACTTTTTAATGTAATGATTCATTTCGGGTGGAGACATCAACTTTCGGAGCACTGGGGTCATTGTCTACCTGGCAACAGGACTGCACTGCCCGTCAAGGTGAAGGTGACTGCGGCACTTGCCTTCTATGCCTTGGGCTCCTTTCAGGCATCAGCAGGGGACATATGCTCCATCTCGCACTACGCTACACATTGCAGCATTCGCCAGGTGACTGCTGCACTGTATGCACACAGGATGGACTTCATGAACTTCCCAATGACCAAGGAGCCACAGAATGAGAGGGCTGTAGGTTTTGGACTAATTGCTGGCTTCTCCAAGGTTCAGGGTGCCATTGATTGTATGCACATCACCCTGCGAGTACCATTACTCAATCCAGAGGTTTACCGAAACCGAAAGGGATTCCACTCCATGCACGTACAGATCGTCTGCGACCATACTCAGTGCATCATGGCAGTCACTGCCCTTTATCCAGGGAGTATCCAGGGAGCATCCATGATGCTTTCACCTTGCGTGAGAGCAGTGTCTCCTACCTGTTCGAGTGTCAACCACAAGGCCAGAGCTGGATGCTGGGGGGCAAAGGTTTCGGCCTCTCCATCTGGCTCATGATGCCCTTCTGGAACTCGCAGACAGAAAACGAGCATCGCTATAATGAGACCCATATAGCCACACGCAACATCGTCGAACAGACAATTGGAGTGCTCAAACAGCGCTTCTGATACCTGGACCATTCTGGAGGCTGCCTGCAATACTCCCCTCAGCAGGTCTGAGTTCATTGTGGTGTGCGCATGAGGGGACATGATTTGCCAATGGGGACTGTTGTGTTCCTAACACAGATGAGACTGCACACAGGGAGGTTAAAGTAACAGTGACCTTTATTAAGACACTCCAGAGTGAGCAACAGGCCTTCGGGGGCCGGCTTATATACTGTGCTCCCAAGGGATGCTGGGATTCTTTGGGGCTTCAGGGGATGAGCTCACTGGTGGCGGAACATGGGAAGGCATGCTTTACAGATACACATCACTCCCACCGCGCCCCCCCCCCCCCCCCCCGCCTCGTAAAGTCAAAGTGAAAACTATTTACAAGGTGAGGCGGTTGGGAGCCTTTTTTTCCCTGGTGGTCCGCCTCGGTACAAATATCTGTTCTGGTGTGTTGGCTGTGCCCTCGCTGGGCTTGCGTGTTGTTGGCCTTGCAGGGCTGCTGGGTGAGGCTGGGCTGTTGGGTGTGATGGGTTCGATTTCCTAGTCCGGCGTGGTGTCATTGATCCTTTGGGTGTGTGTTGTGGGCTCGTAAAAGGTCGTGTCTGCTGTGGGTTGTTCAGGGCAGTCTGTGAACCGCAGCCTCGTTTGGTCCAGGTGCTTTCTGCAAATTTGTCCATTGTCTAGTTTGACAACAAACACCCTACTCCCTTCTTTAGCTATCACCGTGCCCGCGATCCACTTGGGACCATGTCCATAGTTTAGCACATACACAGGGTCATTCAGATCAATTTCCCGTGACACGGTGGCGCGACCATCATTTACATTTTGTTGCTGCCGCCTGCTCTCTACCTGATCATGCAGGTTGGGGTGAACCAACGAGAGTCTGGTTTTAAGTGTCCTTTTTATGAGTATCTCAGCCGGGGGCACCCCTGTGAACGAGTGGGGTCTTGTACGGTAGCTGAGCAGTACTCGGGACAGACAGGTTTGGAGTGAACCTTCTGTAACTTGTTTAAGGCTCTCTTTGATTGTTTGTACTGCCCGCTCTGCCAGCCATTGGAGGCCGGTTTAAATGGGGCCGAGGTGACATGTTTGATCCCATTGCAAGTCATGAATTCTTTAAATTCGGCACTGGTGAAACATGGCCCGTTGTCACTGACCAGTATGTCAGGCAGGTCGTGGGTGGCAAACATAGCCCGCAGGCTTTCAATGGTGGCGGTGGCGGTGCTTCCCGACATTATTTCACATTCAATCCATTTTGAAAAAGCATCCACCATGAGCAGGAACATTTTACCGAGAAATGGGCCTGCACAGCCGACATGGATCTCGACCATGGTCCAGAGGGCCAGGACCACAAACTTAGTGGTGCCTCTCTGGGCGCGTTACTCAACTGAGCACACATGCTGCATTGCCTTACACAGCATTCTAAGTCAAGAGTCGATACCGGGCCACCACACGTGGGATCTGGTTATCGCTTTCATCATTACTATACCCGGGTGTGTGCTGTGGAGATCCGAGATGAATGTCTCCCTGCCCTTTTTTGGTAGCACTACGCAGTTACCCCACAACAGGCAGTCTGCCTGAATGGACAGCTCGTCCTTTTGCCGCTGGAACGGCTTGATTAGCTCTTGCGTTTCAACGGGGATGCTGACCCTGCTCCCATGCAGTACACACTTTTCTTTTACTAGGGACAGCAGAGGATCTTGGCTGGTCCAAGTCCTAATCTGGCACGCCGTGACAGGTGATTTATCATTTTCAAACGCTTCCATGACCATCAACAAGTCTGCGGGCTGCGCTACCATCAACAAGTTTGCAGGCTGCACCATTTCCTCCCCCGTGGTGGGCAATGGTAGCCGACAGAGCATCCGCACAGTTCTCAGTGCCTGGCCTGTGGCGGATGGTATAGTTATACGCTGATAGCGCGAGTGCCCACCTTTGTATGCGGGCTGAGGCATTAGTATTTATCCCCTTGTTTTCAGCGAACAGGGATATGAGGGGCTTGTGATCGGTTTCCAGCTCAATTTTGAGGCCAAACAGGTACTGATGCATTTTCTTTACCCCGAACACACACGCTAATGCCTCTTTCTCAATCATGCTGTAGGCCCTCTCGGCCTTAGACAAGCTCCTGGAAGCATAGACGACAGGTTGCAACTTCCCCGCAACGTTAGCTTGTTGTAATACACACCCGATTCCGTACGACGACGCATCACATGCTAGCACAAGTCTTTTACACAGGTTATACAATACAAGCAGCTTGTTGGAGCATAAAATGTTTCTGGCTTTCTCAAAAGCAATTACTTGTTTTTTTTTTCCCCATACCCAGTTCTCACCTTTATGTAATAACACATGTAGGGGCTCTAAGAGGGTGCTTAACCCCGGTAGGAAGTTACCAAAATAGTTGAGGAGTCCCAGGAACGACCGCAGCTCCGTGATGTTCTGTGGCCTGAGCGCATTCCTGATAGCCTCTGTCTTGGCGTCTGTGGGCCGAATGCCGTCCGCCGCAATCTTTCTCCCCAAAAACTCCACTTCTGTTGCCATGAAGACACATTTCTACCTTTTCAGCCGCAGCCCTACGCGATCCAGTCGCTGGAGGAGGACCTTCTGGTTTTGTAGGTGCTAGACGGTGTCCCGACCCGTGACCAATATGTTGTCCTGAAAGACCACCGTGTGTGGTACCGACTTGAGTAGGCTCCATGTTTCGCTGCAGGATTGCTGCAGCCGACCGAATTCCAAAGGGGCATCTGTTGTAGATGAACAGTCCCTTGTGTGTGTTGATGCAGGTGAGGCCCGTCGAAGACTCCTCCAGCTCCTGCGTCATGTAGACCGAAGTCAGGTCGATTTTGGTGAACGTCTTGCCGCCTGCCAGCATCGCAAATAGGTCGTCTGCCTTAGGTAGCGGGTATTGGTCCTGTAGCAAGAAACGGTTAATAGTTACTTTATAATCGCCGCAAATTCTGACCGTGCCATCACTTTTGAGTACTGGAACAATCGGGCTGGCCCACTCGCTGAATTCCACTGGGGAGATGATGCCCTCGCGTTGCAGCCTGTCCAGCTCTATTTCCACACTCTCCCTCATCATGTGAGATACCGCTCGCGCCTTGTGATGAATGGGTCGTGCCTCTGGGACCAAGTGGATCCGCATCTTCGTCCCGGAAAAGTTTCCAAAGCCTGGCTCAAAAAGGGAAGGAAATTTGTTAAGAACCTGGGTACATGAGGCCTCAGCGACATGTGATAGCGCTCGGATATCATCCCAGTTCCAGCGGATTTTGCCCAGCCAGCTCCTAAGCATTGTGGGGCCATCACCCGGGACAATCCAGAGTGGCAGTTTGTGCACCGTTCTCTCGTAGGTGACCTTGACCATGGCGCTGCCCAGGACAGTGATAAGCTCTTTGGTGCACGTTCTCAGTTTCGTGTGGATGGGGCTCAGGGCTGGTCTGAGTGCCTTGTTGTACCACAGTCTCTCAAACATCTTTTTACTCATGATAGATTGGCTTAGCGCCAGTGTCCAGTTCCATGGCTACGGGTAAGCCATTTAATTTTACGTTTAGCATTATAGGTGGACATTTAGTCTCAAATATGTGCACCCCGTGTACTTCAGCATCTGCCTCCTCTCTCTCAGGCTGGAAATTGCTTTGATCCACCATGGACCGATCTTCCTCTGCCACGTGGTGGTTAGCAGGTTTTGCAGAGCTTGCAGCTCATCTGCAAGCTCGTTGGTCGTGACGCATTGTTCCACAGCTCTTGCAAACATACCCTTTGAAGCGGCATTAATAAGCTGAATGGAAGCCTCCACAACGCCTACAAGGTGTGAATTGCCTTGCATTCATCCTTTGTTGCGGACTCTCAGTCATCTGGGTCATCTGAGGCCTGCTGGCAGTTGCAGACTCATGGTTTCTGCCCTGTACATTTCTGCTCGTAAACACAGTTCGTTAATTTATGAACATTGCTAGCACTTATAGAAACATAGAAAATAGGTGCAGGAGCAGGCCATTCAGCCCTTCTAGCCTGCACCGCCATTCAATGAGTTCATGGCTGAACATGAAACCTCAGTACCCCTTCCTGCTTTCTCGCCATACCCCTTGATCCCCCGAGTAGTAAGGACTTCATCTAAGTCCCTTTTGAATATATTTAGTGAATTGGCCTCAACTACTTTCTGTGGTAGAGAATTCCACAGGTTCACCACTCTCTGGGTGAAGAAATTTCTCCTCATCTCAGTCCTAAATGGCTTGCCCCTTATCCTAAGACTGTGACCCCTGGTTCTGGACTTCCCCAACATCGGGAACATTCTTCCTGCATCTAACCTGTCTAAACCCATCAGAATTTTAAGCGTTTCTATGAGGTCCCCTCTCATTCTTCTGAACTCCAGTGAATACAAGCCCAGTTGATCCAGTCTTTCTTGATAGGTCAGTCCCACCATCCCGGGAATCAGTCTGGTGAATCTTCGCTGCACTCCCTCAATAGCAAGAATGTCCTTCCTCAAGTTAGGAGACCAAAACTGTACACAATACTCCAGGTGTGGCCTCACCAAGGCCCTGTACAACTGTAGCAACACCTCCCTGCCCCTGTACTCAAATCCCCTCGCTATGAAGGCCAACATGCCATTTGCTTTCTTAACCGCCTGCTGTACCTGCATGCCACCCTTCAATGACTGATGTACCATGACACCCAAGTCTCGTTGCACCTTCCCTTTTCCTAATCTGTCACCATTCAGATAATAGTCTGTCTCTCTGTTTTTACCACCAAAGTGGATAACCTCACATTTATCCACATTATACTTCATCTGCCATTAATTTGCCCACTCACCTAACCTATCCAAGTCACTCTGCAGCCTCATAGCATCCTCCTCGCAGCTCATACTGCCACCCAACTTAGTGTCATCCGCAAATTTGGAGATACTACATTTAATCCCCTCGTCTAAATCATTAATGTACAATGTAAACAGCTGGGGCCCCAGCACAGAACCTTGCGGTACCCCACTAGTCACTGCCTGCCATTCTGAAAAGTACCCATTAACTCCTACTCTTTGCTTCCTGTCTGACAACCAGTTCTCAATCCACGTCAGCACACTACCCCCAATCCCATGTGCTTTAACTTTGCATATTAATCTCTTGTGTGGGACCTTGTCGAAAGCCTTCTGAAAGTCCAAATATACCACATCAACTGGTTCTCCTTTGTCCACTTTACTGGAAACATCCTCAAAAAATTCCAGAAGATTTGTCAAGCATGATTTCCCTTTCACAAATCCATGCTGACTTGGACCTATCATGTCACCATTTTCCAAATGCGCTACTATGACATCCTTAATAATTGATTCCATCATTTTTCCCACTACGGAGGTCAGGCTGACCGGGCTATAATTCCCTATTTTCTCTCTCCCTCCTTTTTTAAAAAGTGGGGTTACATTGGCTACCCTCCACTCGATAGGAACTGATCTAGAGTTAATGGAATGTTGGAAAATGACTGTCAATGCATCCGCTATTTCCAAGGCCACCTCCTTAAGTACTCTGGGATGCAGTCCATCAGGCCCTGGGGATTTATCGGCCTTCAATCCCATCAATTTCCCCAACACAATTTCCCGATATATAAAGATTTCCCTCAGTTCCTCCTCCTTACTAGACCCTCTGACCCCTTTTATATCCGGAAATTTGTTTGTGTCCTCCTTCGTGAATACTGAACCAAAGTACTTGTTCAATTGGTCTGCCATTTCTTTGTTCCCCGTTATGACTTCCCCTGATTCTGACTGCAGGGGACCTACGTTTGTCTTTACTAACTTTTTTCTCTTTACATACCTATAGAAACTTTTGCAATCCGCCTTAATGTTCCCTGCAAGCTTCTTCTCGTACTCCATTTTCCCTGCCCTAATCAAACCCTTTTTTCCTCCTCTGCTGAGTTCTAAATTTCTCCCAGTCCCCAGGATCGCTGCTATTTCTGGCCAATTTGTATGCCACTTCCTTGGCTTTAATACTATCCCTGATTTCCCTAGATAGCCACGGTTGAGACACCTTTCCTTTTTTATTTTTACGCCAGACAGGAATGTACAATTGTTGTAATTCATCCATGTGGTCTCTAAATGTCTGCCATTGCCCATCCACAGTCAACCCCTTAAGTATCATTCGCCAATCTATCCTAGCCAATTCACGCCTCATACCTTCAAAGTTACCCTTCTTTAAGTTCTGGACCATGGTCTCTGAATTAACTGTATCATTCTCCAGCCTAATGCAGAATTCCACCGTATTATGGTCACTCTTCCTCAAGGGGCCTCGCACAATGAGATTGCTAATTAATCCTCTCTCATTACACAACACCCAGTCTAAGATGGCCTCCCCCCTAGTTGGTTCCTCGACATATTGGTCTAGAAAACCATCCCTTATGCACTCCAGGAAATCCTCCTCCACCGTATTGCTTCCAGTTTGGCTAGCCCAATCTATGTGCATATTAAAGTCACCCATTTTAACTGCTGCACCTTTATTGCATGCACCCCTAATTTCCTGTTTGATGCCCTCCCCAACATCACTACTACTGTTTGGAGGTCTGTACACAACTCCCACTAATGTTTTTTGCCCTTTGGAGTTCTGCAGCTCTACCCATGTAGATTCCACATCATCCAAGCTAATGTCTTTCCTAACTATTTCATTAATCTCCTCTTTAACCAGCAATGCTACCCCACCTCCTTTTCCTTTTATTCTATCCTCCTTGAATGTTGAATACCCCTGGATGTTGAGTTCCCAGCCCTGAAAATCCTGGAGCCACGTCTCCGTAATCCCAATCACATCATATTTGTTAACATCTATTTGCACAGTTAATTCATCCACCTTATTGCGGACACTCCTTGCATTAAGACACAAAGCCTTTCGGCTTGTTTTTTTAACACCCTTTGTCCTTTTTGAATTTTGCTGTATAGTGGCCCTTTTTGTTTTTTGCCTTGGGTTTCTCTGCCCTCCACTTTTACTCATCTCCTTTCTGTCTTTTGCTTTTGTCTCCCTCTGTCTCCCTGCACTTGTGTGCTGAGAGATTTGTTTGGTGTTCTCACTGGTGGAATTAAACACCTGTGCTATCGCAATGACCTTACTGAGGGTCGGTGTCTACAGTCAAAAGTTTTTGTAGGATGGTCTCGTGGCCAATGCCCAGTACAAAAAATTCTCTGCGCATTTGCTCCAGGTATCCATCAAACTCACATTTTCTAGCAAGTCGCCTTAGCTCGGCTACGTAGCTCGCCACTTCCTGACCTTCAGATCGCTGGTACGTATAGAACCGATACCTCGCCATCAGCACACTCTCCCTCCGGTTAAGATGCTTCAGAACCAGTGTACACAGCTCCTCATATGACTTATCTGTGAGTTTCACCGGAGCCAGATGATTCTTCATGAGGCTGTAGGTCGGTGCCCTGCAGACGGTGAGGAGGACCGCTCTCCTTTTTGCAGCGCTTCCTTTTCCGCCCAGCTAGTTGGCTTCAAAGTACTGGTCTAGCCATTCGACATAGGCTTCCCAGTCCTCAACCGCCGAGAACTTCTCCAGGATGCCACAGTTTGCTGCATCTTTGCATTGGATTCGTGTACTCGTCGCTAGTTATGTTCCTAGCACAGATCAGACTGCACACAGGGAGGTTAAAGTAACAGTGACCTCAGTCTTTATTAAGACACTCCAGAGTGAGGAACAGGCCTTGGGGTCCGGCTTATATACAGTGCTCCCAAGGGATGCTGGGATCCCTTGGGACTTTACGGGATGTGCTCCCTGGAGGCGGAACATGGGAGTGCATACTTTGCAGATACACAACAAGGGCCACCTCTGGAGAGAGGGGAGGACGAGGAGCCTGGCGAGGAACCCATGCCGCCACCACCACTCCCACCACCACCACGGGAGGCCTTGTGGAGCTTTCGCCACTGCACCAGCCTTGAATTAGCAGCTCATAATTCAACGCTTTGCTTGAAGAGTGAATGGCACGTTTGACCATTGCCAGGCAACTCTCTCCCACCATGTTGATTATTCATCTCTTATTCTGCAAATGAAACACTGCACAGGAATTTTTAAAGTGGACAAAATAATTTAATAAACATTGTAAACTTGTTAAACATAATTTTGAAACGTAAATAATATTTGAACTTCAACAGAATTTGTAAACTTTTAAAACTTTTATAAAATAACAAAACAACCAACCAACAACTCCTTCACCTGCACCAAACGTCTTTTACTTCTGGCTCTTTCCCGCCCGCCATGACCCTACCCAAGTTGTCACCAAGAGTTCGCGCAGCAAGCCAGCCAGAATCCTGCTGTATTGGGGAGAGAGACAATGGAGACGCCATGTGTGGATCCACTGGAGAAGCTCTGGGTATGGAAGGCCTGGTTTCTGAATAGCGAGCCTCTTGCTCCGTGTTGCACTCACAGGTGATGTCGGTCTGGGTGTGACACTGGGGACTGCAGTGTCACAGATAGAGGCCATCAATTGCACGTGGGCATTGACGGCTCTCACGGACAATCTGCGATCCGACTTCCGTCATGTTTGCAGATAGTGTCGCGATGCTTGCGGGAATCCTACCCAATACCTCTTGGAGCTGTCGGGTGAGCTGGACGCTCTCCCTGGACACTCCCACCATGTACAGTTGTGCGTCCACCTGTCTGTCAGCAGACTGGCTTTGCCGACTCACTCTCCGTAGAGACGGCATACGGGATTCAACCCCGGTGTGTTGCTCCACGCCACTAGTACTCGAGGCCTCGAATGGCTGAAAGCCTGGGAATGTTTCATCCTCGGTCGAGGTGTTATCTGGAAGGAAAAGAAATGTCGAGTGCACCGGCTCTCCTCGCTCCCCTCCCCCGGAGTAGGCTGCTTCGTTCGCTCCTCTCCATGTTCCTTGCCCTCCTCCACTCCGCCCCACATATGACAGCCTGAGGTGGAAGCTTCCATTCAAGTATTTGGTGCATGCGACGACTCATCTGGAAATAGAAAACAACAGACGAGTGGTTAGGGGCAGAGTGACATGAATAAGATCACATAGTGCAGGCTCATTTGAAGGACCACCGCTATTCCATTATCGGTATTCCAGAGACACTGCATGACATTGCCCCAATCCAAGTCCACAAGCACTACATTACATTGCTCCAACCCTGCCCGGGGAGTGTGAATGACTTACCCTCACTATCGAATGGGGTTCAGCGCCCCCACAGGCAGTTGCCCTCCCTGAGGCACCGATCAGACCAGCCACTGTTTCCTTGATGTCTATCAAAGGCATGCTTCAGGGTGGACCGCCGCTGCTCCGAGCGGTTGTGGGACATCTTTCCCTGCAAAGATGACAATGGAAATGGTTACCAGAGGGCCCATCTGCTCTTGTGGCACACACGGATAGCCACCAAAGCACTTGTATCATACTGTGTGCATTTAATACAGTACTCCGTTTAATGGCCCTGGAAGTTGCACATGGTTCATGAGGAAGACATTGAAGTGCAGAAACGTTTTTTAAGATCTCCGAAAGCAATCTTAATAATGTGTAAAGATCGTTCATGGAAAATAAGGTGCAACGCTATGCCTATCTATACCAACAGCAAGAGAACAAATAGTGTGTCAGATTTATAATTTAAGTAATGAAGGAGTGCATCAATAAAAATAATACTTACTCTAACGACCCTGCAATGGTCATTAAACCTCTTGCAGCACTGTGTGGGGGTACTTCGGATGGCATCGATTATAGGACGTTTCCTGACAGCTGACCAGAAGCACGAGAAAAGAAAAAAAAATTCATGCATGCGTAGGTCAAATTTTTTTTCCGGTCGCAAATTTCGTCTCCGGCGCGCACATTCTGCTGTGCAACGCCAGATTTATCGCCATCGCTAATCTTTACTGCAGAATTTTGAGAGCTCTGGGTGTAATGGTAACCCAGCGGTTTTAAAAAAAAAAAAGGGCAAAACCACTGAACCGTGAAATTCTAGCCCATACAGTGCATTTCATGTATTCAAGATTTCCAAAAACCCTTCTACCCAATGAATCACTTGTGAAATGTTACCACTGCTATGTAAGCTAATGCGGTCATCAATTCTGCTTTAGAACATCCCCATCTACTTACAAGCAACTGAAAATTGCACCCACAAGGAGGAAAAGAAAAAAAAGACTTTCATTTATATACCTGTAGTACCTTTCACGACCATTGGACGTCTCAAAGCGCTTTACAGCTCATGAAGTATTTTTGGAGTGTAGTCACTGTTGTAATGTGGGAAACGCGGCAGCCAATTTACGCACAGCAAGCTCCCACAAACAACAATGTGATAATGACCAGATAATCTGTTTTGGTGATGTTGATTGGTCAGGACACCGGGGATAATTCCCCTGCTCCTCTTCGAAATAGTCCATGGGATCTCTTTTATGTCCATCTGCGAGAGCAGACTTGGTTTAATGTCTCATTTCAAAGATGGCACCTCCAACAGTGCAGCACTCCATCAGTACTGCACTGGAGTATCAGCCTAGATTTATGTGCTCAAGTTCCTGGAGTGGGACTTGAACCCACAACCTTTGAACTGAGGTGAGTGCTACTTACTGAGCCACAGCTGACGCTGGGAAATACTGATAATTTTTCGAGGTTGTATTTTCACCCAAAGCCTCAAATACATAGGCTTTATAGTAACCTGCAGCCTCAATTTGTAATGGGTTTGAGTATCCAGGGTTCACTGAGATTCAGTGGAACAGTTGTATAGTAGCATATATAGTTGCCTACCACAATTGTAATTCAGCTCCTCTTCCTGCATGGAAAATCCACCATGCAGTCGATAAGTTCCATGATTCCTGGATACTATAGCTTCACATGTCCCCTAACTTTAGATTAACATCTGCACTTGGACTCTCTCACCAGGCATTCTCGCATTGATCCAGGCCACCTCGGGTTCACTTCATTGATTCGCCAGTTAGTTCCCTTTCAACTGTGACCGACGTAGGGTGCTCCATAAAGGAGTTCATAGAGACACATGGGTTCTAGAGCCATCAAAGATGAATGCTCTTTCCAGTTCATGAGCATCTTTGAGATTCCATGGAATGATGACCCATCACGACTGCAACATTGTCGGCCTAGGTAGACAAACAACTAACAACTGGAAGAGGATATTAGCGAAGGATATATCAGTGATGAACTAATTTGCTTTTCCAGTCAATCCTATAATATCTCCAATATTTACCAGCAGGGAGAAGAGGAGAAAGTCTTCTGGGCCATTTAAAGCTTGGGGTGTAATTCCAGTGCCTTTTAATATGAGGGTTAGGTAAACACTTAAACCTTTAATTAGCTGTAAATATCAGCCTCTTAATTATTGTACTTTTAGCATTTTTAATTACTGCTGAGATAAGTAGCATTTATGTAGTATAAAAATAGATAGTACTGTATGCTTCTTTTAACCGTAATTGGGTGCTGCATGCAGGTAATGAAGACCAAGTGTTGTCTTCAGGTCAAGAAGAGATAAGCGGGTGAGGCAGTAATTGGACCAAGGAAGGAAAGGAGATTGGAGGCAGGGGAAAATACTTCATGGGGTGGGGGGGGGGGGGGGGCGAAGGGGGAGTTGGAAAATTGCCTCAGGAGGAAGAAGAGATTGGAAAAGTACCTCTGGGCAGCAAAAACTACCTTGGGGCGGTGGGGGAGTTGGAAACACATCTTAATGATGGGGGTGGAGGGAGAGGCAATCTAATTTTTCAGAAGTTTTTTTTAGCATAAGAGGAAGTGAGAATTTTCTAACATTGTGGCGGTTCTGATATTAAAAACTGCACATGTCAATTTTAGTACTTTTGATCTGGCCTGATTTTATTTAAAAAAAAAAATATATCCCAATTTTTCAAATGGTGAATAGGTTCCTATATTTCAATGTGCAGATGCCCTCTTTTTTAAAAAAAACAAGAGCATGCCTGCCTCTGCTGACAATAGTTCTTTATTTTTGAATAGGCTGTAATTCCTCCACACTTGTTTCTGAGATGAGATGTAATGGGGTAAGGAGTTATGAGGTTAGCTGGGCAGCTTGAGTCTTGGACTTCTTTCAAATTGCTGTTTATGCCAATGCATGAATGACCAACACAGTTTGTTTCTGCAGGGTCGGACTTTTTTTTTCCCTTCCTCGTGTTCACCTTTCTCAAATGATGGCCTGCTCCTTTGCACAGTTCCATCTTGCAGTGCTTCTGATACCTTAGAAGCAGAGAATGTGTTTTCAAATTAATATTCAGTGCATTTAAAACTTGCTATTTTTGACTGAAAATTCAGTGCTATATCACTAGCTGCCAGCAGCCGAATACGAAGAAAATGTCAGTTGCCGATGTATTATTTAGGCATTTTAAATAGCTTTCATCGAAAATGCAAAAAAAGTTCTATTGCTCTAAACTGTTCATTCTGTGTAGACGAGATAAGATGACTCATACATGTCAACACTTATCTACTGACAGGAATATTTTAGTTGAAGGTAAATAATACTGCTCCCATGCCATGAGAAGAATGGTTTCCTTCACTTCTCTCTCCGCTACTTACGTGACAGCCTCCACAATCACCGTACCCGATTCATCCAGTGACTGGGTGTCCTTGTTACTTGTGCTGTTTCCTCAAATACACACAATGGTGTTATTAACTCAACTAATCACATAATTGCATGTACTTGTGTACCATTATGAGTAGGATTGTACCATGCCTGAATAATCAACTGCATGTAACAATAATACTTTGTAAATTTGCTAATTCCACGCTTTGAGAAGATTTTATACTTGAATAATAGATTTTAAAATTAGCATGGACACAGGAGTCTGAAAGACATGTCTTCTACCATCCATATTTTACAAAACATTAGGTGTAAAATGGAACCTTTTTATTTAAGATTTATTTCAGTAACCCAATATTTTAATCAATTGCACAATGTAAATAAAATAATTTCTTCCCAAAGCTGTTAAATATCTGCAGTGCAAGCTTTTAAATCAGTATGCAAGTACAGGAATGACTCAGCAGCTTTACAGTTCCTATAGTATGTTAGTGGTAATAATGGAAAAAGGCCACATCAGGTTTATTTTCATTTAAAAAAAAATGTTGTTTGCATTAAAATGTTCTTTGCATTTTTTTTTTAAAAGATCATTCACTCTCTTAACCACTCTATTCCAAAAATATCTTCTGGTTGGTTATCTTTAACAGTAGTTGAGTATATTTGTTGATGAAATAATAAATGTTCAAAAGTAAAAATCTTTCTTAGTCTGTGCTGTTAGTAAAAATCATTAACTTTAAAAAAAAAACCATACTAAAAATCGCAGATGTTCCTTGTTTAAAAAGGATAGTCAAAGGAAGTGTGGGGTTGATTAGAGACCAAAAATGAAATACTAAATGAGTACTTTGCATCTGTCTTCACAACCAGCGGATGCTGCCAATGTCATAGTAAAGGAGGAGGGTGTACAATAATTGGATAGGATAAGAGGAGATACTTAAAAGGTTGTCAGTGCTCAAAGTTGAAAAGTCCTCCAGACTGGATAGAATACATCCTAGATTGCTGGGGGAAGTAAGGGCGGAAATAGCAGAGGCTCTGGCCACAATCTTTCACTCCTCTTTGGATATGGGAGTGGTGCCAAAGGACTGGAGGGTTGAACATGTTACACCCATGTTCAAAAAAGGGGTGGGGGGGAATAAACTCAGTAACTATAGGCCAGCCAGTCCAACGTCAATGGTCTAGAGATCATAATCCGGGACAAAATTATTTGTCACTTGGAAGAACATGAGTTAATAAATGACAGCCAGCACGGATTTGTTAAAAGCAAATCGTGTCTCACAAACCTGATTGGGTTTTTAGATGAAATAACTTAGAAGGTTGATTAAGCTAGTGCAGTTGATGTGTTTATGGACTTTCAAAAGGCGATTGATAAAGTACCATATAATAGACTTATTAGCAAAATCGAAACCCATGGGTTACGGTAGCACAGTGGTTATGTTACTGGACTAGTAATCTAGAGGCCTGGACTAATGATCCGGAGACGTGAGTTCAAATCCCATCACAGCAGCTGGGGAATTTAAATTCACAGCATGAACGAATTTAAAAAAAAAAAGGCTGGCAGAGTGGATATGAATTTGGCTGACAGAAAGAGGAAAGTGGTAAACAATTGTTTATCAGACTGGAGGGAACCATGCAGTATGAGGGGCAAAATTTCAGCTTGTAGATGATATGAAACATGAAAATGTAGTAAAAGGTGAGGAAGATAGTAGCAGACTTAAGGAGGACATAGACTAGTGAAATGGGTAGATACCAATGTTCTCTTTAAGCAGATTGGCCACACAGCGCCCAGGAATCGTGCGCAGCCAGCTTGACAACTTTGCAATGCAAAAACTGGGCATGGGCCGCGCAGCCCCCTAAAGTAAAGGGACTGCGTGGCGGCGAAAAAAATACAGGCAACATTGGCAGACACATGGCAGATGAAATTTAATGTAGAGGAAAGTATGATGTGATTTTGGAATGAAGAGAGTCAATATAAATTCAAGGGGATGCCGGAATAGAGAAACCTAGGGTGTTCATATACACAAATCTGTGAAGGTGGCTGTGATGCTGTTAAACGAGTATACGGGATCTTGGGTTTTATAAATAGAGTACAAAAGCAAAGAAGTTCTGATGAACCTTTATAAATCATTGATTAAGCCTCAGCTGGAATATTGGCCAGGACTTTACTGTAAAAATAACGGTGACACTAACAGCGTTCAATGTTGAGAGTAAATCAGACCGCGACTTCAGGTGCAAGCGTAGTTAAATGCGGAAATCAGGAAGTTGCTGTCCGAGTTGCCCTGCTCCTCCAGAAACTGTGCTATACCATTATCTCGCCGAGAGACTCGACATTGAAACACACGGAATGGCGTGAAGTTGCAGTACTTACTTGATGCACACTAAATTCACCAGAAAAAGTTAGGACTTGTCCATTCTAGTGTAAGTGAATCTTTGACAGCATAAGTCTTAACTACTGCCAAACAACGTCTCGGGCACTCGAAATTAACAAGTATGGAGTCTCATTCCTTCAGCTTTTTAAAAAAAAATTGAACGTTTTTTAAAAAAAACATTTTCTGTCTCTTATTTCCTGCTCTTAATCCCATCTTTCTTTCCCTCTTTATTTTGCTTTCTGTACATGATTTGACAGTGAATTAATTATTGTGACCCTTCCTTGTTCACATGCTGTGTATTTCAGTAAGGATTTTTCAATCTGATTGGTTAGGAGATACATAATTGCTTGCCCTGTTTACACAGGCCCCTGATCCCCTGTAGAGGGCATTGTGCTGTTTTGGCTCTCTAATAACTGCAAGTTGCAGTGTATATGTGTACTGAATGGTTAGTGCAGTTTGTTTGCTGCTGACTGCAAAATGCAGGCCAATGTGTCCATTTCTGGGCATCACACTATAGGAAGGATGTTGAGGTCTTGGAGAGGGTGCAGAGAAGATTTATTAGAATGGTACCAGGGATGAGGGGTTTCAGTTATGTTGATAGACTGGAGAAGCTGGCATTGCTCTCCTCCGAGCAGAGAAGGTTAAGGGGAGATTTAATAGATGTTCAAAATTTGGAAGGGTTTTCATAGAATAAATAAAGAGAAACTTTCCAGTGGCAGGAAGGTCAATAACCAGAGGACACAGATTTAAGATAATCGGCAAAAGAACCGGGGGAGATGAGAATTTTGTTTTCCACAGCGAGTTATGATCTGGGATGCACTGCCTGAAAAGATGGCAAACAGATTCAATAATAACTTTCATAAGGGAATTGGATATCCACTTGAAAAGGGAAAATTTGCAGGATTCTGGGGAATAAGCAGGGGAGTGGGACTAATTGGATAGCTCTACCAAAGAGCTGGCAAAGGCACAAATGGGCTGAATGGCTGCCTCCTGTGTTGTATGATTGTTTTTGTTTTTAAGGTGACTTTAATTATTTTATCAAAGATTGGGATTTCTCTTTTATATATTTTTGTTGGTCATCTTTTAAAATTAATTCCTTCCAGCTAAGACTGTGTGTCTGAAATCATAATGCTGTAGAGTTTTGATGTCAAAGCAAGATCAACAGTTTTCAGTGAATATGAAGTTAGTGGAAGCTTATCTAGCTGTCTTAATTACTGTATTGAGCAGATGCATAGTAGGATATACATTTTGGTGCACAGTATTTGAAATAGTGACCTTTTGTAGCCTGTAATATCTTAATGATTCATCAAGCATAATAGCATGTGGAGAATCATTTCAGTCGTGTGGTGTTTTAAAATATCCAATAGAGTAAATTCAACTTGAGTGTGGACAGTTTGCGCCCAAATTTGGCCCACCCGTTTTTTTTCAGCGCACTCACCAGAGATGCGCTGACTTCCTAGATTCAGATTGCTGAAAGAGAGAGAGTCAGATTGCTGGAAGAGAGAGAGAGAGAGAGAGAGAGTCAGATTGCTGGAAGAGAGAGAGAGAGTCAGATTGCTGGAAGAGAGAGAGAGAGTCAGATTGCTGGAAGAGAGAGAGAGAGAGAGAGAGAGTCAGATTGCTGGAAGAGAGAGAGAGAGAGAGAGAGTCAGATTGCTGGAAGAGAGAGAGAGAGAGAGAGTCAGATTGCTGGAAGAGAGAGAGAGAGAGAGAGAGAGTCAGATTGCTGGAAGAGAGAGAGAGAGAGAGAGTCAGATTGCTGGAAGAGAGAGAGAGAGTCAGATTGCTGGAAGAGAGAGAGAGTCAGATTGCTGGAAGAGAGAGAGAGAGTCAGATTGCTGGAAGAGAGAGAGAGTCAGATTGCTGGAAGAGAGAGAGAGAGTCAGATTGCTGGAAGAGAGAGAGAGAGAGAGTCAGATTGCTGGAAGAGAGAGAGAGAGTCAGATTGCTGGAAGAGAGAGAGAGAGTCAGATTGCTGGAAGAGAGAGAGAGAGTCAGATTGCTGGAAGAGAGAGAGAGAGAGAGAGAGTCAGATTGCTGGAAGAGAGAGAGAGAGAGAGTCAGATTGCTGGAAGAGAGAGAGAGAGAGAGTCAGATTGCTGGAAGAGAGAGAGAGTCAGATTGCTGGGAGAGAGAGAGAGAGAGAGTCAGATTGCTGGAAGAGAGAGAGAGTCAGATTGCTGGGAGAGAGAGAGAGTCGGATTGCTGGAAGCGAGAGAGAGAGACGGATTGCTGAGAGAGAGAGAGAGACGGATTGCTGAGAGAGAGAGAGAGAGAGTCGGATTGCTGAGAGAGAGAGTCGGATTGCTGGGAGAGAGAGAGAGAGAGAGAGAGTCGGATTTCTGGGAGAGAGAGATGGATTGCTGGAAGAGAGAGAGAGAGAGTCGGATTTCTGGGAGAGAGATGGATTGCTGGAAGAGAGAGAGAGAGAGAGAGTCGGATTGCTGGAAGAGAGAGAGAGAGAGTCAGATTGCTGGAAGAGAGAGAGAGAGAGAGAGAGAGAGTCGGATTGCTGAGAGAGAGAGAGTCGGATTGCTGGGAGAGAGAGAGAGAGAGAGTCGGATTTCTGGGAGAGAGAGATGGATTGCTGGAAGAGAGAGAGAGAGAGAGAGTCGGATTTCTGGGAGAGAGATGGATTGCTGGAAGAGAGAGAGAGAGTCGGATTGCTGGAAGAGAGAGAGAGAGAGAGAGAGAGAGTCGGATTGCTGGAAGAGAGAGAGAGAGAGAGTCAGATTGCTGGAATAGAGAGAGAGAGAGTCGGATTGCTGGAATAGAGAGAGAGTCGGATTGCTGGAATAGAGAGAGAGTCGGATTGCTGGAATAGAGAGAGAGTCGGATTGCTGGAATAGAGAGAGAGTCGGATTGCTGGAATAGAGAGAGAGTCGGATTGCTGGAATAGAGAGAGAGTCGGATTGCTGGAATAGAGAGAGAGTCGGATTGCTGGAATAGAGAGAGAGTCGGATTGCTGGAATAGAGAGAGAGTCGGATTGCTGGAATAGAGAGAGAGTCGGATTGCTGGAATAGAGAGAGAGTCGGATTGCTGGAATAGAGAGAGAGTCGGATTGCTGGAATAGAGAGAGAGTCGGATTGCTGGAATAGAGAGAGAGTCGGATTGCTGGAATAGAGAGAGAGTCGGATTGCTGGAATAGAGAGAGAGTCGGATTGCTGGAATAGAGAGAGAGTCGGATTGCTGGAATAGAGAGAGAGTCGGATTGCTGGAATAGAGAGAGAGTCGGATTGCTGGAATAGAGAGAGAGTCGGATTGCTGGAATAGAGAGAGAGTCGGATTGCTGGAATAGAGAGAGAGTCGGATTGCTGGAATAGAGAGAGAGTCGGATTGCTGGAATAGAGAGAGAGTCGGATTGCTGGAATAGAGAGAGAGTCGGATTGCTGGAATAGAGAGAGAGTCGGATTGCTGGAATAGAGAGAGAGTCGGATTGCTGGAATAGAGAGAGAGTCGGATTGCTGGAATAGAGAGAGAGTCGGATTGCTGGAATAGAGAGAGAGTCGGATTGCTGGAATAGAGAGAGAGTCGGATTGCTGGAATAGAGAGAGAGTCGGATTGCTGGAATAGAGAGAGAGTCGGATTGCTGGAATAGAGAGAGAGTCGGATTGCTGGAATAGAGAGAGAGTCGGATTGCTGGAATAGAGAGAGAGTCGGATTGCTGGAATAGAGAGAGAGTCGGATTGCTGGAATAGAGAGAGAGTCGGATTGCTGGAATAGAGAGAGAGTCGGATTGCTGGAATAGAGAGAGAGTCGGATTGCTGGAATAGAGAGAGAGTCGGATTGCTGGAATAGAGAGAGAGTCGGATTGCTGGAATAGAGAGAGAGTCGGATTGCTGGAATAGAGAGAGAGTCGGATTGCTGGAATAGAGAGAGAGTCGGATTGCTGGAATAGAGAGAGAGTCGGATTGCTGGAATAGAGAGAGAGTCGGATTGCTGGAATAGAGAGAGAGTCGGATTGCTGGAATAGAGAGAGAGTCGGATTGCTGGAATAGAGAGAGAGTCGGATTGCTGGAATAGAGAGAGAGTCGGATTGCTGGAATAGAGAGAGAGTCGGATTGCTGGAATAGAGAGAGAGTCGGATTGCTGGAATAGAGAGAGAGTCGGATTGCTGGAATAGAGAGAGAGTCGGATTGCTGGAATAGAGAGAGAGTCGGATTGCTGGAATAGAGAGAGAGTCGGATTGCTGGAATAGAGAGAGAGTCGGATTGCTGGAATCGAGAGAGAGAGACGGATTGCTGGAATCGAGAGAGAGAGAGAGTCGGATTGCAGGAATAGAGAGAGAGAGAGAGAGAGAGAGAGTCGGATTGCAGGAATAGAGAGAGAGAGAGAGAGAGAGTCGGACTGCTGGAATAGAGAGAGAGAGAGTCGGATTGCTGGAATAGAGAGAGAGAGAGAGAGAGAGTCGGATTGCTGGAATAGAGAGAGAGAGAGTCGGATTGCTGGAATAGAGAGAGAGAGAGAGAGTCGGATTGCTGGAATAGAGAGAGAGAGAGAGTCGGATTGCAGGAATAGCGAGAGAGAGAGAGTCGGATTGCAGGAATAGAGAGAGAGAGAGAGAGAGTCGGATTGCAGGAATAGAGAGAGAGAGAGAGAGAGAGTCGGATTGCAGGAATAGAGAGAGAGAGTCGGATTGCAGGAATAGAGAGAGAGAGAGAGTCGGATTGCAGGAATAGAGAGAGAGAGAGAGTCGGATTGCTGGAATAGAGAGAGAGAGAGAGAGAGAGAGAGTCGGATTGCAGGAATAGAGAGAGAGAGAGAGAGAGTCGGATTGCAGGAATAGAGAGAGAGAGAGAGTCGGATTGCAGGAATAGAGAGAGAGAGAGAGTCGGATTGCAGGAATAGAGAGAGAGAGAGAGTCGGATTGCTGGAATAGAGAGAGAGAGAGAGAGAGAGAGAGAGTCGGATTGCAGGAATAGAGAGAGAGAGAGAGAGTCGGATTGCAGGAATAGAGAGAGAGAGAGAGTCGGATTGCAGGAATAGAGAGAGAGAGAGAGAGAGAGTCGGATTGCAGGAATAGAGAGAGAGAGAGAGAGTCGGATTGCAGGAATAGAGAGAGAGAGAGAGTCGGATTGCTGGAATAGAGAGAGAGAGAGAGTCGGATTGCTGGAATAGAGAGAGAGAGAGAGTCGGATTGCTGGAATAGACAGAGAGAGAGAGTCGGACTGCTGGAATAGAGAGAGAGAGAGTCGGATTGCTGGAATAGAGAGAGAGAGAGAGAGAGAGTCGGATTGCTGGAATAGAGAGAGAGAGTCGGATTGCTGGAATAGAGAGAGAGAGAGAGTCGGATTGCTGGAATAGAGAGAGAGAGAGTCGGATTGCTGGAATAGAGAGAGAGAGAGAGTCGGATTGCTGGAATAGAGAGAGAGAGAGAGTCGGATTGCTGGAATAGAGAGAGAGAGAGAGTCGGATTGCTGGAATAGAGAGAGAGAGAGTCGGATTGCTGGAATAGAGAGAGAGAGAGAGAGAGTCGGATTGCTGGAATAGAGAGAGAGAGAGAGAGAGAGTCGGATTGCTGGAATAGAGAGAGAGAGAGAGTCGGATTGCTGGAATAGAGAGAGAGAGAGAGTCGGATTGCTGGAATAGAGAGAGAGAGTCGGATTGCTGGAATAGAGAGAGAGAGTCGGATTGCTGGAATAGAGAGAGAGAGTCGGATTGCTGGAATAGAGAGAGAGAGTCGGATTGCTGGAATAGAGAGAGAGAGTCGGATTGCTGGAATAGAGAGAGAGAGTCGGATTGCTGGAATAGAGAGAGAGAGAGTCGGATTGCTGGAAGAGAGAGAGAGAGTCGGATTGCTGGAAGAGAGAGAGAGAGAGAGTCGGATTGCTGGAAGAGAGAGCGAGAGAGTCGGATTGCTGGAAGAGAGAGAGAGAGTCGGATTGCTGGAAGAGAGAGAGAGTCGGATTGCTGGAAGAGAGAGAGAGTCGGATTGCTGGAAGAGAGAGAGAGAGAGAGTCGGATTGCTGGAAGAGAGAGAGAGAGAGAGTCGGATTGCAGGAATAGAGAGAGAGAGAGAGTCGGATTGCAGGAATAGAGAGAGAGAGAGAGAGAGAGAGTCGGATTGCAGGAATAGAGAGAGAGAGAGAGAGTCGGATTGCAGGAATAGAGAGAGCGAGTCAGATTGCTGGAATAGAGAGAGCGAGTCAGATTGCTGGAATAGAGAGAGCGAGTCAGATTGCTGGAATAGAGAGAGCGAGTCAGATTGCTGGAATAGAGAGAGAGAGTCAGATTGCTGGAATAGAGAGAGAGAGAGTCGGATTGCTGGAATAGAGAGAGAGAGAGTTGGATTGCTGGAATAGAGAGATAGAGAAAGAGTCGGTTTGCTGGAATAGAGAGAGAGAGAGTCAGATTGCTGGAATAGAGAGATGGAGAGTCAGATTGCTGGAAGAGAGAGAGAGTGAATGTCAGATTGCTGGAATAGAGAGAGAGTGTGTCAAATTTCTGGAAGAGCGAGAGAGTCAGATTGCTGGAAGAGAGAGAGTCTGATTGCTGGAAGAGAGAGAGAGAGAGAGAGTTGGATTGCTGGAATAGAGAGGGTTGGATTGCTGGAATAGAGAGATAGAGAAAGAGAGTCGGTTTGCTGGAATAGAGAGAGAGAGAGTCAGATTGCTGGAATAGAGAGAGAGAGAGAGAGAGTCAGATTACTGGATTAGCGAGAGAGAGTCGGATTGCTGGATTAGCGAGAGAGAGTCGGATTGTTGGAATAGCGAGAGAGAGTCGGATTGTTGGAATAGCGAGAGAGTCTCGGATTGCTGGAATAGCGAGAGAGAGTCGGATTGCTGGAATAGCGAGAGAGAGTCGGATTGCTGGAATAGCGAGAGAGAGTCGGATTGCTGGAATAGCGAGAGAGAGTCGGATTGCTGGAATAGAGAGAGAGAGAGAGTCGGATTGCTGGAATAGAGAGAGAGAGAGAGTCGGATTGCTGGAATAGAGAGAGAGAGTCGGATTGCTGGAATAGAGAGAGAGAGTCGGATTGCTGGAATAGAGAGAGAGAGTCGGATTGCTGGAATAGAGAGAGAGAGTCGGATTGCTGGAATAGAGAGAGAGAGTCGGATTGCTGGAATAGAGAGAGAGAGTCGGATTGCTGGAATAGAGAGAGAGAGAGTCGGATTGCTGGAAGAGAGAGAGAGAGTCGGATTGCTGGAAGAGAGAGAGAGAGAGAGTCGGATTGCTGGAAGAGAGAGCGAGAGAGTCGGATTGCTGGAAGAGAGAGAGAGAGTCGGATTGCTGGAAGAGAGAGAGAGTCGGATTGCTGGAAGAGAGAGAGAGTCGGATTGCTGGAAGAGAGAGAGAGAGAGAGTCGGATTGCTGGAAGAGAGAGAGAGAGAGAGTCGGATTGCAGGAATAGAGAGAGAGAGAGAGTCGGATTGCAGGAATAGAGAGAGAGAGAGAGAGAGAGAGTCGGATTGCAGGAATAGAGAGAGAGAGAGAGTCGGATTGCAGGAATAGAGAGAGCGAGTCAGATTGCTGGAATAGAGAGAGCGAGTCAGATTGCTGGAATAGAGAGAGCGAGTCAGATTGCTGGAATAGAGAGAGCGAGTCAGATTGCTGGAATAGAGAGAGCGAGTCAGATTGCTGGAATAGAGAGAGAGAGAGTCAGATTGCTGGAATAGAGAGAGAGAGAGTCGGATTGCTGGAATAGAGAGAGAGAGAGTTGGATTGCTGGAATAGAGAGATAGAGAAAGAGTCGGTTTGCTGGAATAGAGAGAGAGAGAGTCAGATTGCTGGAATAGAGAGATGGAGAGTCAGATTGCTGGAAGAGAGAGAGAGTGAATGTCAGATTGCTGGAATAGAGAGAGAGTGTGTCAAATTTCTGGAAGAGCGAGAGAGTCAGATTGCTGGAAGAGAGAGAGTCTGATTGCTGGAAGAGAGAGAGAGAGAGAGAGAGAGTTGGATTGCTGGAATAGAGAGGGTTGGATTGCTGGAATAGAGAGATAGAGAAAGAGAGTCGGTTTGCTGGAATAGAGAGAGAGAGAGTCAGATTGCTGGAATAGAGAGAGAGAGAGAGAGAGAGTCAGATTACTGGATTAGCGAGAGAGAGTCGGATTGCTGGATTAGCGAGAGAGAGTCGGATTGTTGGAATAGCGAGAGAGAGTCGGATTGTTGGAATAGCGAGAGAGTCTCGGATTGCTGGAATAGCGAGAGAGAGTCGGATTGCTGGAATAGCGAGAGAGAGTCGGATTGCTGGAATAGCGAGAGAGAGTCGGATTGCTGGAATAGCGAGAGAGAGTCGGATTGCTGGAATAGCGAGAGAGAGTCGGATTGCTGGAATAGCGAGAGAGAGTCGGATTGCTGGAATAGCGAGAGAGAGAGTCGGATTGCTGGAATAGCGAGAGAGAGAGTCAGATTGCTGGAAGAGAGAGAGAGTGAGTGTCGGATTGCTGGAATAGAGAGAGAGTTAGTCAGATTGCTGGAATAGAGAGAGCGAGAGAGTCGGATTGCAGGAATAGAGAGAGAGAGAGAGAGTCGGATTGCTGGAATAGAGAGAGAGAGAGAGAGAGAGAGAGTCGGATTGCTGGAATAGCGAGAGAGAGAGTCAGATTGCTGGAAGAGAGAGAGAGTGAGTGTCGGATTGCTGGAATAGAGAGAGAGTTAGTCAGATTGCTGGAATAGAGAGAGCGAGAGAGTCGGATTGCAGGAATAGAGAGAGAGAGAGAGTCGGATTGCTGGAATAGAGAGAGAGAGAGAGAGAGAGAGAGTCGGATTGCTGGAATAGAGAGAGAGAGAGTCAGATTGCTGGGAGAGAGAGAGAGAGAGAGAGAGAGAGAGAGAGTCAGATTGCTGAGAGAGAGTCAGATTGCTGGAATAGAGAGAGAGTGAGTCTCAGATTGCTGGAATAGAGAGAGAGAGAGAGAGTCAGATTGCTGGAATCGAGAGAGAGAGAGTGTCAGATTGCTGGAAGAGAGTGAGAGAGAGCGAGTCAGATTGCTGGAATAGAGAGAGTGAGTCTCAGATTGCTGGAATAGAGAGAGAGAGAGTCAGATTGCTGGAATAGAGAGAGAGAGAGTCAGATTGCTGGAATAGAGAGAGAGAGAGTCAGATTGCTGGAATAGAGAGAGAGAGAGAGACAGAGTCGGATTGCTGGAATAGAGAGAGAGAGAGTCAGATTGCTGGAATAGAGAGAGACAGAGAGAGAGAGTCAGATTGCTGGAATCGAGAGAGAGTGAGTGTTAAATGTCTGGAATAGAGAGAGAGTCAAATGTCTGGAATAGAGAGCGAGTCAGATTGCTGGAATAGAGAGAGAGAGTCAGATTGTTGGAATAGAGAGAGAGAGTCAGTGAGTCAGATTGCTGGAATAGAGAGACCGAGAGAGTCAGATTGCTGGAATAGAGAGACCGAGAGTGTCAGATTGCTGTAACCGAGAGTGAGAGAGAGAGAGAGAGTCAAATCGCTGGAATCGAGAAAGAGTCAGATCGAGAGTCTGTTTCCTATGCTCTCCCGCCCGCACCTATCCCCGGCCGAGTGGCCTCTCACACCGGCCGGCCCGCTGACTTCCCGGTATGTTAGGAAGGTAGGACTTAAGTTTTATTTTTTTTATTTATTGATGGTTTTTATGCTTCTTGAATGTTGTGAGGCTGTTTCGTGCTTTGCAAGGTCCTCTCCGTTTCCCTTTCTCCCCTGCCCCCAAATCTCTGGCTGCCTAAGTGATTTCTTCACTCTCCGCACGGGTTTTCTGTGCGGCCACAATTGGCCACATACGCTGGCCTCAGTTAGTTTGGAGCAACTATTAGCTGTCCAAAGTGGCTTAAATGGCCAAAACTGGCGTCGGTGGCTGGTAACGTCAGCTTTTTGAAAAAAACAAAACTAAACTAAAAAAAAGTCTTATAACTTACTTACACTGGCACAAATTGAATGTGCAAAATGGGGATTTTTAAGATACTTGGGCCCTTAGTAACTAAACTAATCTAATGTATACTCGATCATACACTGTTGTCAATCTAATGAGGTGCACTCAATTATATGCTGTCAGGCAGCAGACTGATTGAGACAAAGGGACCAATAGCTGTTGTCACTGTTTTACATTGAAAACACTGTTCTGCCAAGTTAGAGTAACTAAAAATATAGGGCTAGAGTTTCCCTAACCTGTTTTTCTGGCGCCCTCACCCGAGGTGCGCCGTTTTTGTCCGCTTCCAAGCACGGCGAAAAAAGACATCGATATTCTGGCCGCTCCCCAGCCTCACTTCGGTCATGACGCAGCATGGCCCAATGGCTTGGGGGCGGAGCCAGGTCCCGGTGCTGAAAACAGTGCCGGGACCTCTGCACATGCGCGCCAGAATCTGTGCATATTCAGTAGCTCCTGACAGGCCGAATCTGAGTACGTGCTACAGGCTGTGTGGGAAGGGCTTGAAGCACGCCGTCCCTCGCCCTGGCTGAATGGGCTCCCTCATCGGCGGCCCGCTGCGTTCCCTAAGGTAGGACTTGTATTTTTTATTATTTACTGATTGATTTTAGTGCTTTCGGTGCAGGTTCCTACTATTTTTTTATTTATTATTTATTGATGGCTTATTACTTTGGTCTTGGTGCTTTAGCGGCAGGGTTTCTTCAATTTTATTTGTTAATTAATTGCTTATTATTTTTTGTGCTTTGCTTGGTGCTTTAAATATAGTTACTTGCACCGATTCCTTAACTCCAGGTAAGGTTTTTCTATGCGGACAGAAATGGCAACATACGCTGCCCTAAGTTAGTTTGGAGCAACGATTTGCTGGCTAAACACCTAAAACGGGTAAGTGGCTGGGAATGCCCCCTTTTGGAAAAAAACTGAACTTTAAAAAAAAAACCCCAACTAACTCACTTACACTGGTGCAAATTAAATGGCAGGAATTGCAACTAAAAAGATAGTCCAGAAAAATCAAGTTGCTCCAAAAAAAAAGGAGCAACTCCTGGGGAAACTTCAGCCCACAGGGTTATAATGGCGCATCTCCATGTGGTGCACCGACTTTTTAGAACAGAAACGGCGCCTATTATTTACCTTGGTATTCTCCCCTCCGTCCGGTCGATCCAGCCCTTGGTGCAGCGCAGCAGAACGCGTGGAGGGCGGAGCCAGATCCCGGCGCTGAAAACAAGGTCGGGACCTCTGCACGTGTGCGCCAGACCCTGAGGCTGTGTGGGAGGGGCCCGAAGCACGCCGCCCATAGTCCTGGTCGAATGGCCTGCTAGGGCGAAGATCGGACTCGGGCCTCCCTCCCTCCCTCATCGTTTAGTTCCCGCTCTTCCGCCCCACCTCCCCCCTCCACGTCGTTGGCCTGTCCCGCCCGCTCGGCATCTTGCTGGGGGCGGCCCCCCTCTTCCCCCCCCTCTTTCCCCCCCTCTTTCCCCCCCCTCTTTCCCCCCCCTCTTTCCCCCCCTCTTCCCCCCCTCTTTCCCCCCCCTCTTTCCCCCCCCTCTTTCCCCCCCTCTTTCCCCCCCTCTTTCCCCCCCCTCTTTCCCCCCCCTCTTTCCCCCCCCTCTTTCCCCCCCCTCTTCCCCCCCCCTCTTTCCCCCCCCTCTTTCCCCCCCCTCTTTCCCCCCCTCTTTCCCCCCCCCTCATTTCCCCCCCCCTCATTTCCCCCCCTTCCCCCTCACTTCCCCCCCTTCCCCCTCACTTCCCCCCCTTCCCCCTCACTTCCCCCCCCTTCCCCCTCACTTCCCCCCCCCTTCCCCCTCACTTCCCCCCCCTTCCCCCTCACTTCCCCCCCCTCACTTCCCCCCCCTCACTTCCCCCCCCCTCACTTCCTCCCCCCCCTCTTCCCCACCCCTCTTCCCCCCCCTCTCCCCCCCCTCTCCCCCCCCCCTCTTCCCCCCCCCCCCACTTCCCCCTCCTCTTCCCCCCCCCCCGCCCCCCTCCTCTTTCCCCCCCGCCCCCCTCCTCTTTCCCCCCCCGCCCCCCTCCTCTTTCCCCCCCCAGCCCCCTCCTCTTCCCCCCCCCCGCCCCCCTCCTCTTCCCCCCCCCGCCCCCCTCCTCTTCCCCCCCCCGCCCCCCTCCTCTTCCCCCCCCCGCCCCCCTCCTCTTCCCCCCCCCCGCCCCCCTCCTCTTCCCCCCCCCGCCCCCCTCCTCTTCCCCCCCCGCCCCCCTCCTCTTCCCCCCCCCGCCCCCCTCCTCTTCCCCCCCCCCGCCCCCCTCCTCTTTCCTCCCCCCGCACCCCTCCTCTTTCCCCCCCCCGCCCCCCTCCTCTTTCCCCCCCCCGCCCCCCTCCTCTTTCCCCCCCCGCCCCCCTCCTCTTTCCCCCCCCGCCCCCGTCCTCTTTCCCCCCCCGCCCCCGTCCTCTTTCCCCCCCCGCCCCG